>NW_010165116.1:5000-21213 GCF_000695765.1 Mesitornis unicolor | reverse complement strand
AGCGATTCTGTGTGATAAGACACCAGAAAACCTCATGGGAAGTGCACTGCAGCTCAGGTTTTGAATGAAAGACTGGAGAAAAAAAAACCAAAGCCAAAAAATACAGCCCTATTTCCAGCAGTATCTTAGCTCCGTGACAAACCGGCCGTGATCCTTCTCCCTGCAGCAACAGCTTTCGGTTCATCCCCAGCCTGACGAGATACGGGCAAACCCCTGCAGATGAGCATAAAGACACAAACGTCAAGAAACCAGCCCCACTGTGGGCCAGAGCTGGGAACCACCCGAGTGCAGGGGGCTGTATCCATCTCATCACTGATCTCACCCCAGCAGCTCCCTCTGGTCTCGCCACTCTAAATCTGAGGCTCTCTTTTGTAAAATAGACACATCATCCCTGTACATTTTTAAGCTGTTACCACACAGTTACACACACGTGTTCAGGTTTTGTGAAATACAACCTGTTTGGTTTTCTGTCCCTGTAACAACAATTTTTACTCCTCAATTTGCCAAATGGTCCTTAGGTGAAAGTGAATTAAAACAAAAGAAACATGAGAACTCTTTTTCCCCAGTTGCTTTGCAGTGACTGATGATGTTATCAGCCATTTGCCTCAAAAGCTGAACAACTCCCGAGCTGTTTTGGGGTTGTGGACAAGCTCAGGCCACTTCTTCACTGCCTGGAACTGAAATTATTTGAGGAGTTGTGATTTCTGTACTTTGGTGCTGTTCTTTCCAAGTTCAAGACAGCACAAAGCACTCACTCCTCTTCCTTCAACACCTGCAGAGCTCAAAACAGTTTTGGTGAAGTTTGGTGTTATTTCTATATGTTTATTTGGATAAATGTTTACCTCTTTGCCAAGCTCTGCATCTGTTCTTCATTAGCAGTCACCAGCAGCTGATGCTGCTGAACAGTGAACAGGGCAAACTGCTTCACAGAATCACAGAATGAGGAGTTGGAAGGGACCTGGAAAGCTCCCCCAGTGCAACCCCTGCCAGAGCAGGAGCACCAGAGCAGTCACACAGGAACACGGCCAGGGCTTTGGGTGTCTGCACACAAGGAGACTCCACAACCTCTCTGGGCAGCCTGGGCCATGCTCCATAACCCTCACACTGACAAAGTTTGTCCTCATCTTCAGCTTGAACCTCCTGTGCTCCAGCTTGGGACCATTGCCCCTTGTCCTGGCATTGGCCATCCCAGAGCAGAGCCTGGCTCCTTCCTCCTGACACTGCCCTTTCCAAATGGATCCCCAGGAATGAGGGCACCCCTCAGTCTCCTCTGCTCCAAGCTCAAGAGCCCCAGCTCCCTCAGCCGCTCCTCAGCAGGAGATGCTCCACTCCCTCCATCACTTTGTGGCCCTGCTGGACTCTTTCAAGCACTTCCTGTCCTTCTTGACCTGAGGGCCCCGCACTGGACACAACATTGCAGATGTGGTCTCACCAGAGCAATTTCCTTTTCACATCATAAGAAATTAAACTTTCTCTTAGTGAAGAACTACTTAACGATTCTTTTACAATGTTAATGACATTTTTCTCCCACCAAAACACCCAAATCTTGCAACTTGTGTCCAAGACAAGACCCGAAATACTTTCCTTTAAAGTCTAAACCACGCAGATTCCTCTTCTTATAATCATTTTAAATATATATCCACCATAAAATATAAAGCCATCATAAAATATAAAGCCATCATAAATCTGTACAGCACACACAGCCCCCAAGTTACTTACAGAACTCTCCATTTGCCTTCGCTTAACCCTGCAGAACAGCCAAAAATGGGTTAAAAATAAATCTACAGTAACTGAAGATCATTCCCTGAACCAGGACAAAGCATCTCCAGCTGTGCACTGGTGTTTTAAGGTCAATTAAATTAAATTAAACCTCTCTCTTCCCAGCCACCTTCCCAAGGCTGAATCCCTGCACAGATCTGGGTGTATCGAGAACTTGCTGTGTATTTGCCGCCCATTGCCTCCAGGCAACCCAGGAAGCAAACACACATTATCACAGGAGGACCATGAGGTTTTTAAGCAGGATGGATGGCAGCTGAGCTGTGCTCTGGGAAGGAAATTGGAGTCAGAATTAGAGGAAAAATGAGAGAAAACCAAGGTCAAACTGCTGCTTTCAACCAGAACCTCGACAAGATGAACAGTGTATCTGTGTTACGCACCCAAAAATGCAACACAGCAGAAAAGAGGCCGTGTTCTTGCTGCACTTTACCTGATTTTGGAGACAGAGCTGCTATCACAGGACATCAGGTACCACCAGTCTTGGGGTGGGGAGCCATCTCCATCCTCTCACCTCATGGCATAACTGAATGGACTCGAGCAGTCGTCACCTCTTTGAGCTCACTCTGGGAGAGCTGAAGCGAGAAGTTCCAAAGCCAAACTGGTGATTAAACTGGAAACACAACTGCCTGTGCCATCCTTCTCAGATTTAATCATCTTTTTGTTACCCTTAAAGACACAGACTACTTTCACGGTAATTTTTTTACAATGACTGAGACCTGACCGAAAAACAACTCCACTGGAAAACTCTGTGAGTAAGACAGGGGAGGCAAAAAACTTGTACACAAGAGGGAAAGCAAATCACCATTCAGCAAACCACCAATCCACGGGGGAACACTCGAGTGGGTTTGCTGTTTGAGGAACGAAGAGGGCAAAACCACCCGTGATGGTTAAGCTGCTCCTCCAAGTTAACGCACGTCCCGTCACAGCCCGCACCTCCAGCTCTGAGGATCTGCTTGGAAGGTGAATTTGTGTCAGACAACACGAAGCTGAGCAAGGAGGAGCTTTCATGAGCGAAGCAGAGCGCAGAGCTCTGCCTCCGTGCTGGTGTTCACCAGACACCTTCCAAACCAGCAGAACTCTCTGTCCTCAACATGAAGGCAATTAATTCCTGACTTAGCTCCAGCGCAAAGCTGCGGTGGTGAAGCTCAGGAAGCTGCTCCAACCGAACGCCCTAGGCAAATGTCTAAAGTCACACGAGTGGAAAATGGTTAATAACCCAACAATGAGTTTTTATAAACTTCAAACCGCTGCGCGCACACCTGCTATTGTCCCATCTGTTGACATAACAAATACATCTTTCTTCATTGTGAACCACAGGTATTGAGCTCCCAGTGACTCACTTCACCTTTACGTTCACTCCTGTGGACTCATTTTCATCTCTATGATACAGTCCAATTAAACTTGAATTTATTAATTTAATTTTGCGTAGTCAGATACGGTTCTTTCAGTAAGCTGCTTATCTAAACCTGTGTATCTGCTGTTTGGGGAAGGTGGCCTTGGTTAGCAAGCAAGCATTCAGCGTCAGCAGATGCAGAATAAAAAGAGCAAGCAAGATCCAGGCAGCAGAGGCTCTGCCATGGTGCACAAGGCATCCTACAGCACGGTTACTTCTGAAACACAGCTGCACGACTACAAATAAAACAGTTGAGAAACAGATAAGAGGTTAACCAAGAAGACTGAGCGGTGAACGGAGCAGACAAGTCTGGGTTTGGGTGATGGGATCTCAATTACAGAGGATCAGGAGAGAAATCCAGTGATTTCACAGCTCAGGAGAAGACAAGAGGCAGCTTTGCTATCGCTCAGCTGGAATCTGAATGCAGTGTTCGTATCCAAATGAACAGCTAAGTAGTAAGGAATTAAAACCTAAACCCAATTTAGAAGTTATATTCCTTTTAAAGACTGTATTTAATTGCTTTTTAAAAACCTAAACCATTCTTTATGGATAGATTAACAAAACAAAACAAAAAAGAGGGAGCCCCCAGCAATGAACTCCAAAGCCAAACCAAACTCCAACTCCAAAAAGGTGGGGGACACCTGGCAGCCTGGGGAAGCCCGGCCTTCCTGACCTGTGCAAACCCAACAGTGAAATCCCTCAGCAAAGTGCAGACCTGGAGGCAGGAGACAAAAAATAGGTACAAGGGAAGATAAGCACTCAGTGAGTCAAGTACTGAATATATTTAAAGAACTTGCGTTACTCCCAAGATTAAAAGGCACCCAAGAGGTGACACAACCTGGATGAAACTAAGATTCAGATTGTAACACCTATATTCAGATGTAATTCAGACTAATTCAGATACAACCATTATATTCAGATTGACTCCTCGCCAGGACTTGTGACTCCTCGTATGGTCTTTCAAGACTGAATTTCAGAATTACTTGTGCTGCCAAGGAATATCAGAGAGAGGGCAGGAAGGCAATGAGATGAGCACAGCAAGGGTTAGGTTCTGCAGTTTCACAAGCACCAAGTTCACGCAGATGTACTTTTAAAAATGTGTTTGTCCAGAAAGGTCTCGGAATTTATTATACACGTTTAATAACAGATGATACTCAACATTCAAGTGGTGTTGAACTAGGTTTACAAGCACTTTAGCACACAATGTATACTTATGCTAAGAAACAAAAGATTCAGCATATAAGGAAGTGCAGAAGGAAGCTACTGTAGAGGTACCCCCTTCCAGCCAGTATCTACACACCACCTCTTTTATTTTCAAACCCTACACGATGTCAAGTAAAAAGACTACTCGAATATCTACACTTCACCGTGCACATCACATCTACTGCAGATGCAGGACAGAAGTTTTCAAAAGCGCAACCCATTCCTCCTTCCAGAGGAACCTCAGACTTCAGAACTGACTTTGATTTGCAAAAAACTCAACAGCAGCAATCCAGCAAGTTTCAAACACGATTATGAGAAGGCAGCGAGCCACCAGGATTCTTTCGATGAGCATCCAAACCAGCGTCTCCAGGACTCAATCTCGTCGCTACGTTAACACCAACCTGCCGTTCATTTATTGCAGGACCTCGAAAGGTTTCACTCGCTACGACAAGGGATTTTCACCAGCAAATATTTTGTTTTAATCTTATCCATCCTAACAGAGCGCTGAGCGGGTAGACTGTTTTACTCTTGCTTTGCAAGAACACCAATCCAGACACAAGAGGAGCATCGCTGAATTAACACAGGGCTATTTCTGCTACCCCCACGACAGCTAAAAACAAAAGCCCTGGTTTTGCAGAAGCCAGCAGACCGGATCAAATACTTTTTCGTTATCTGTGTATTCGTTAATCCTGTACAAAAGAAAGCTGATTAGCAAATGTCAATGTTCATATAAAAATAGCCAACATCTGTTTAAATTTAGAAATTTATTTTGTTTAATCCACAAGCTTTATATAGCTTTAGTTAAAAAAACAAAAACAAAAAACAGTGAAAACATGACAATATCCAAAGTTCAGGTTCCTCAAACTTTCAAAGCCCACATCTCTGAAAGTTGCTCACACCATTCCGAAGAACCATAACGAGACAAGATTTATGAATGGGGCAACGACATCTCACAAACAAAATTTATGTAACTGAAGGAATTCTTTTTTTTTTTTTTTTTCTGGGACTGCTGATCATGGAAACTGCCCTTTAAAAAAAGAACATAAAAATACAAATGAAATTCCAGTGTTCCAAATCAACATGTTACATCAATATAAACCCACAGTGTCCTGGTAAACAACATGCTTTCATTTATGTACCATTCTAAATTGCTATTCTGGATTCGCTTTAATGGAGACTATACAGGCAACAGTAGAAAGCATTAAAATATGGATTTCCTTGGTCATTCTGCAGTGGTTTTACTTCTGGGCAAGCTTACAAACCGTAAAGGTTAGTAGCGTAATGTAAGTGGATACTAAAGAAGTCAAATGAGACCCTCACAAGTTATGCTAAGGGCGTTGTTGGATTTCAAAGAAACCAGGGAACTGACGGTCATGTTTAAACCCTTCAAAACAAATTCCTACTGCTTCTAAAAAGCCTCACTCTAAATGAAATTATGTTGACTGTCAATGAAAGAATGTCACTAGTACACTGTGGACACCTCTTGTAATGTAAATCCATGCCCTTTGTACATGGTGAACCTCAACCTAGCAATTATTACAACAAATGTTATATTCTAAAGCTCAAACACATTTAGCAATTTGAAATTGAATTCTGAGTACAAACCAAATAAAATGTACATTATATCAAAGGGTTCAGCCTAGGATGGTGGTGACACTTGCGCCTTCCTCATCGACCTCAGTGCCTTCTCTCGCAGGTGTTTTTCTAGATCGTCGAGGTTGTCTTCTGGCTCACTTTCTGTCTCCTTCAAACAAAGAAAAAGCATTTCTTCAAACACTGAAAGCTAAGCCAGGCTGCAGCCCTCCCAGAACAGCAAATCGTCACGTAAAGTCCCGAGATACACTGCTGAAGTAGGACTGATGTTTAGAATATCAAGGCTACCGTGTACATTCAACACCGCCTATTTTCCTATTGTGGTCTCCTAAAAAGTAAAGCATAGGTACCAACTCCCTACCTTTTTGGGTTCTGTCTCTGGTTCCTGGTCTTCCTGTGCTGAGGTGGTATCTGCCGCAGCCACAGCAGCAGCTACTGCAGCCGCTGCCGCCTTCTCCTTCTTATGTTTTTTGTGTTTCTTGTGCTTTTTATCCTTTTTATGCTTCTTATCCTTCTTTTTCTTCTTCTTCTTTCCACCCCCTTCTTGATCTGAATTCTGTAACAAACAATTCAACAGACATCACAACTCATTCCTAAGGCTTCACAAAGTCATTAAAACCAAGCCCACAGCCATCCTGGGAAATTTGAACGGACTGGGCAACATCTGAAACCCAGTGAGCTCAACACCATCTTCAGAACTGGGGGAAAGTCACATTTCCAATAAACTCTCAGAAGAGATATTGCAACACACGGCTGTGCTGTGTCTCAAACCAGAACGTAACACCGTGCAAACTCGATTTGCTGGTCGTAGAAATGACAGGCAAGCCTCTTCACAAAAATTAATTCCCTCAAACACTCCTCCGGCAAAGAATGGAAATGTCCCTAGGAAACACCTACGGAGAACAGATAAGGATGCCAAACAACCTGTTCTCTTCCTATTAAGATTAATCTAAGCCTACTAAGCATAAATAAGACCATATCACTTTGTAGACCATGAGACTCATGTAGACTCATGAAACGAGGAAGTATTTTTTTCCAGAAGTTAAAATTTAGATGTAATAGCACTTGGTTTCAGACTTAGAGATGTTAAGTTTGAAAAAATTATGTTACAAATTGTTTTTAAGAAGCTTTTAACATGGAAAAGTCTTCATGAAAATGCCTCCCCATATAACCCAAAGCAGAAATGCTTTTATTAGCAAACAAATACCCTTGCAGGTGATGGGCTCTGAGTTGGGCTTTTTGCCTTCTTTGCAGGTGACCAGTTTGCAGAAGGGGAACGAGACCGAGTAGGAGATGGAGGTCCTTGGTGTTTTTTTGGTGCTGGCTCAGGTGATCCTGATGCAGACCGTGATGAAGACACCCGTCTCGCAGACCGTGGACTTGGCGTGGAAGCCCTTAAAAATAAAAGAGCCACAATTAGAGACAGAAGAGACAAAACAAGGAAGTACAAAGTAACAAAAAAGCTAAATGAACATGTGTGCTTCTAACTTGGTAACGCTGCCACTTAAAAAACGATTAGTTGCTTTGCTGGCATATGTTCCAAAAGGCAAAACAATCTTAATGCCATTGTGGATCTGTAATGCCAAAGGGTATTGCAACTTAACAGCTTCTTAAACAGTAACGCCATTGTTGTTTAGGAATGATTGCTCCCTTTCTTCTGATACAGCTGATTTATAACCACATTAAAAGTCAAGAGAACAGCTATGCTATCTTGTCGTCCTATGAAGAAAGAGCACAAGACACTACATTCAGCTACATTTGCTTCCTGAACTAAGAAAGTCAGCACCATACTTCGTCTATCTGCTTGTAATAGCAGCATCACACCGAGGAAAACTGCTAAAATTCTAAATGGCTTTTGAGTTTAGATGATCATTTATGAAATTATTTATGAGCTAGTGAAGAGTGTTGGTTCCCTTCTGCAGTTAGCTTTAAAATAAGATAAAGTTCATTTTTATTTGAACAAAGCTAGGAACAAAACTTCTCTCAAAGTTCTTTTCACCTGCTCAGTTGCAGTGCTTTGCTGTGCTATCAGAAGACTCCTCAAACCCTGCATAAAGCCTCTTTAATGCTCCTCCCTGCACTTTATTTTAACAGATGCTTCCAATCCAAGTAACTTCAGAAAATCGACATTACAATGGTGGATGCTGAAAAGTGCAACCAACACTTGAGCAATCTCAAGATGAGAACCACTGAACTGCGATTCCCTAGCCACTCCCACCAAATTAAATCAAAACAAGCAAAAACCCCTCAGAAAACCACCAACAATGAAGATGGATTTTTTACTTTGTCTTCTTAGGTTCTGGCGTTCTTGACACCCTCCTGATGGGTCTAGTGCTTGGAGATGGAGATTGCCTTCTCTGGGGTGAAGCTGACGCTCCCCGTCGTGGTGGCGGTGGGCTTGCAGAGGTATGAGAAGCTCTAGGCCGTGGTGAAGGTGAATGCCTTTTGTTTTGTGGTGGAGAACGCGTTTCCCGATTGGACCGACTGGGAGGAGATCCCTTCCTGTGCTTGGAAGATATGGAAGGTGAACGCCTTTTAGCAGCTGGCGAGCTCCTTTGTTTTGGCGGTGGTGAATGGGAGACTCTGCGTTTGGACTGTGGAGAAGGCGATGCCCTTCGTTTGGGTGGGGGAGGAGGTGAAGCCGTTCTTCTCTTCGGTGGTGGTGAAGGAGAATATCGTCTCTGTATCGGCGGAGAGTATCTCCGTGGAGAAGGTGAGCGCCTGCGAGGGGGTGGTGATGGAGACCTACAAAGACAACAAATGTTCAGGTGCCACACAGTTACAAGTGTCTTGCAATTTGCCCAAAGGAAGGAAAAAAAATTCCTCTAAAAATTCTTTAAAACTTTATTTAATATCAAACTTTTAAAAACTAAATCCAGGCCACATACCCATCACAACAAAATGTCACTAGCAAAACCATACTCCCCTCAGTAACTGTGAAACAGGGGACTGGTTTCCTCAGTTATGGCATTTCTTTTTACACGTCACAGTTGGACGTCAACGAACCAAAAGCAACCACTTCATGACAAAAACACAACACGGTACCTTCGACGAGGTAATGAAGGTGAGCGCCGCCGCCTAGGAGGCGGGGCGGGTGAAGGAGAGCGTCGCCTCCTGGCTGGGGGTGGTGATGGACTTCTCCTCCTCCTACTAAAGAGACAAAGGGGTTACTCAGAAACGTTGCAATTGAGCTGCGAGATTCTTTTCTGTTCTGCTTTCGCTATATAAAATCATGGTGTTCATGCACTTCAAAACGAAATTCTATTAGAAGATGGAAAAAATGTCCTCGCCTTTCTAAGGAGAGTGAGACAACACGTAATTTCACTGTAATTTTCAGAGCCCTCTACAGCAGTCATGAGACAATTTCATATTCTGCTTAACCTGCTCTATTCCCATCTTGTAGACAAAAAGGAAGCCCAACACTTGGCCATTTTCTCCTCCTGAAAGCTCATTTCTGCCATTTCCCTTGCACTGAAGCTAGTGATCATCTAATGAGTCAGACCAGTTTACTGATCCACCAGGAGACTAATCCAACAAAAACACCTCTGTCGCCATGCAGTGACATGATCGCTAGATCCAACACGAGGGAGGAACTGGGAAGGCCCAGCTGTGTCAGGGAGAACAAAACTGCATTCAGCAGTGGTCTGAAGTTGGATCAGATTAAATACTGTGCAACTGTACTCTTCAAAAGTTTTTTTCTATGGATCTGAAATCCAAAATGACTTATTTCTTGAAATGCAGAGAAAAAAATTAATGCATGGGAACTATTCACAAAATGAGCCGTTTTCTGCTCTGCAAGGTTTACAACAGACTTCTGGGAAAGGAAATTTTAATCAAACACAAAATTTCCTGGAGATTTACAGAAGAATATTGGTATTTTGTGAAGTAAAACATTCCTTTTCTTTTCTAAAGCAATTAAAATCAAATGACTGCATAAAGGAAAAAAAAGGAGGGTAATGAAAAAGCAAAGCAGCTCATCTACATAAACCGAGATTTGATTTCAAATTTGCTGGCACTGTTCTCCGAGGCAATGAGTTACACTTTGTGTAGATAAGAGTTTGCTCCAAAAGACAATGTTCTTTTGTGATCCAAAAAAATATCAAGCCTTCAAATGTCCCTGTTGCCCTAATTAAATATGTATTTACACAACAGGCAATAGGTGAATTTAGTATGCTGCAAAACAGATCAAGATCTTTGAACTGCAATCTGTTTTACATAGAATGGCTTGACAAGATCTGCAATTAGAATGGTCTACATTAGTAGAAGTAGTCATACTTAATCTCACGTATCACTATGCATGCTGTGAGTGTATGCTAGCTAAGTCATAATTACAGAGTGCTCACAAGGGTCATTATATGGGATTAATAACCCCATCAAGCACCCAGCTTCCTGCACCTTCCTGTATTCTGACATCAATGCAGAGCAAACAAATAAGTGTTAACAATACTGCTTATATAAAAAAAATAAAGTAGGTGTTCACTACTAGTCCCAAATATCTAATGAACAGAGAAATGAGACTTGAAAATTCCAATTATCTGTGACCCAGAGCATGAAGATCTTAAATCACCTGTTGCACGTCTACGGATGGGTTTTAGCCAGAATGTCAATAGCAGCAAGAATACAAAGTAATGCTCACCCATCTTTCAAATCTGCATGGATGGAGTAAGAAAACCCCTGAAACAAGCAAGCATTCAGTTGTTTTCAGGCACCAGTAAGATGCTGTTAACATTGATGTTATCAGATGTAACGAGCTTACGTGAATTAACAAACAGGGAGCAATGAAGGAGACAACAGGTGATCGTATTTTTTGTCAGTAAAACGGTCCCAGATCCAACACATTAAGGTTCACATCAGTCTGAATTTCCCTCACCTTACTACTTTGACTGTGGAAGTCCAAAGGATGGCAAGTACTTATCCATGATAAATGAGAGCTTGTCTAAATGGTTCTCTGTATGTAAATCCTATGTAACAGATCAATTTCTAACCAACCTTTTCATCACTGGTGATTGCCACCTCTTTTCCATCTGCATCCTGAGAGCAGTGGAGGAAAAATAAAACAAGACAAATCTATCTGGCATATATCCAAGCAAAACCAAACATGTTCAAATAAAGTGCAGGGTAATTCTTAACAAATGAGCATAACGAGGATACAATTTTGAAACAAGACTGGCAAAACCAGACATGACAATTCCGTTGTGTATTTGTTGCTTGTTGCTTAGCAGGTAAGCAACATTAGGTAGACAGACTGAAAAAAAGACATCCGTTATGTTCAACTTAAGAAGAAATTACCGAGGGGAAGATTCCTTCTGTCGTTTTCGTGGAGACGGTGATGGACTGCGTGAATGTGAATGGCGTCGGCGTCTACCAACCTCCCCATTCTTCACGTTGGATCTTTTAGGTCTTTCCTCTTCAGATGAGGATGAAGAGCCAGAATCTATAAACGTAGAACAATCACTCTCTGGAAGATGATTCTCATGACACAGTTAACGCAGTTACCAAGAGGGTTATAACTGCGGTTTGAACTGCAGCACTAACCTCCACTCCCACAGAACAAGAAGTCTCTATTTAAAAGCAGTTCAACTAAAAATGTTAGGTGAAGTCAAGCAATAAATTAAACCATGGGAGCTGGGTAATAATATTTGCAGCAACTTAACTGTCCACATAAAATCTGACTAGCCAGGCAGTATGAATGGTGAACTACAGTTACTTACAGAAGCATTAAGTGGACAAAATCCTACACCAGACCCAGGTTAATTTACTGACCTCAAGCTTTACAAGAGCCCAAAAAATCAGGAAATATCTTACTGCAACAACGGATTAAGTAACCCATAGCAAATAATACTTGTGTTTGATGGTAAAAGTTTAAAAGTGAAAATTCTAAACATGTAAACCAATTAACAAGAGATATACCATAAGAATAAAGTATAGTTTTTAATGGTTAATAAGCAAGAGTGGAAAAACTAGAATTAAATTTACAGTATCACTGCAGTGCACATAGAAAATTATTTTAATCACTATTTGAAGCCAACACTACTTCCAGTTTTAGGAAATCTATGTCATCCATACCAGATGAAGACTGTTGATTCTGCCTTCTGTACTGACGCCTCTGTTGAACAGAGTCTGCTGCAGCCATTTTACCTCCTTTATCTTCTTCTGAAAAGGCACAAACATAAACAGAATATTTAAACTGAAGATACAAATTTGCCTTATTCAGGTAGAAGCAAAGTTCTACTGCAGTGGACCAACAGGCATGCTTTTTTTTTCTTAAATCTTAAGATAACATTGAGGCTGGAGCATAATTTGGCGGAACTTTTTTCCAAGAAAGCTTGCATAGAACTATTTGAGGGAGTAGGAGTGATCATCTTCATGCTTCTGAAAACTCTTGCTTTCAATGCCAGCCTATCAAGAGGTTCCAGCACTTTAACAACTGCCTTATTGTCATGCATCTTTGATCAAAATCCCACCCAAAACCAGTGTTGGAAAGTGAGAGTCATACCTGATTCGGACAGTTCTGCTTTCCTTGGTTTTGGTGCTGGCGAAGGAGATTCTCTTTTTTCAGTACTCTTATGTTTGGGTGCTAAAAGACAAAAATCAAACAACTTGGTTGCAATTCACTACATTCTTGCATGGTTTTCTGCTCATACAAACTGCACACACCATCTTTTGAGCAAATGAAAGCACAAATGATAAAGCTGCTGGAAGAGCCGTGTTTTTATTTCATTACCTGATGCTCTGCCAGGTGAAACAGAGCCACGGCTTTTTCTTGTACGATTTGACTGCTGCGGTGTTGGAGACCTGCGTGGTTTTGGAGGCGGACTCGGCGGTGGGGACGGTCTGTGCCTCCGCCTAGGAGGGCTTGCAGAAGGAGAGAGCCTACGTGTTTTCCGAGGAGGACTGGATACAGTTCTTTTAGGTGGTTTCTTTGGTGGTGATCTGGAACGTGAGGAGGAGGAGGAAGAGCTACTGCCAGATAAGGATGCTGATGACCGTCTTCTCCTGTAAATCAAACACAGTATTAGGTTCTGACTGGCCAGCTTAAAAAATGTTTGAGCATGAGCACAGAATTGCATTTGTTTGCAAGCATATATTTAAAGCCACATACAACAGAATTTCCAAAACCTGGTGGACAGCCTTCCACCCTTGGTTTGTAGAAGAGAATAATAACCAATCTTTCACAGTTATTTTAAAACTACATAGTGAGCAAAAAATTGTTAGTGTTACCTTTGCTTGCTTTCTGTCCATCTACAGACTACAACTAAGCTTTTCTCCTGGGAGCAATTAGTTTTGTTGGGGCACTCTAACTTTTGGATGGTTAAGAGAATTCTCCGTGTTAGCACATGTGACTTGATGATCTTCAGAACAGATCTGTTTACGACTTTAGTGTACAAGTACACTAAAAAGGTTTTTATATCGGGAAGTAAAGATTTCAGATAACTTAACAACTTAACAACTGAGAATCAGTCTGCCCATTCTTATGCTTTAGTCTTTCATCTTTACTTTGTGATTTTAAAAAGGTAGGGCCTCTAGAATTCTGCGGCAAAATTTGTGGCAAGTTCTGTTGCAATTGTGTACCTGCAGAATCCACCTTTGGCTGCAGAATTCCTGAGAACCTGGAAAAAAGAAACCCTACCTTGAGTGAGATAAACATTTGCTGAAAGGGAGCTCTTGTACATCTTGCAACATACATGTTGGATACTTTTCACAGTTTTCCCAGTAACTGTGTGAAATGAACATCTTTACAAACTCAGAAGAAAGAAAAAAAGCAGTCATCACCTTGTCATAAAAAGGAAGAACTGTTCCTTCCTAAAAAAGAACAACTATTGTGCAAAGGAAGCATGACTTTAATTCTCTTCCTACGAAGAGGACAGGAATCCGTTCCCTTCCTATGAAGATAAATGTCTATTTTGACATTGCTGTAACTAGATAATTTTCTTTGCGAGGCAACTCAGAGCTTTGCTACTAGAACAACTGCTTAAGCTGCCAAAATGTAACCTCCAACACAACAGAGACGACCTTGGATACTGAAGTAAAAGAACATGTAGAAATAAATTTCAAGTCAAATTAATTTTTTAATTTAATTTTACGTGATGGAACTATAAGTAAAAATTTCAAAGCTCTCAATGAGTAAAATCCAGTTACTTGTTCTATTTTTTTATTCAGGGAAGAAAAGAAGAGGTATTAAGACTTATAATAAAAGGTGCCATGTCAATCTACACTGGGAGCCAGCCAGAGCTAGTCGAAGAAATTACAGTTCTGAAATTGCCACTTTTCAAAAAGGTGGAATTCTCATCATCATTTCAACTCAATTTCACAGCTACTGTTCTGTTTCCCCATGACACATTTATGAAACATGACACTGCAGTTTTTCCATCACTCAAATCATATATGCCCGACACTACTAAGGTAAGCTGAACGAGGTAATTTTGAACAAAGTAATTTTGACACCGCTTGTTTCTCATAGCTAATGTTCCCTTTAACTTTCAAAGTTTAACGTTTTCAGTTGTCTCATAAAAGGGCATCTTACCGCCTCACAGGGGATCTGCTTCTTCTGTGCCTGGGTGGGGGAGGCATTCGCCGTGGAGGGCTCCTTCTCCTTGGAGATGGTCGTCGTCTCGGGCTTGGTCGCCTTCTAGGGGAGTAAGACCTGTCACAATCAAAAATTCAAATGAAAAGCAACTATCTAATGTTCAGATTTGAGGAAGTTTATCCTCGGGGCACTGACTGCAAAGTTGCTTTTCTCCAAGTGCATCACACTAAGTATGTAAAGTACTTCTCATTTGGCCTAAAACATCCACAGCTCAGCATCTCAAAAAACATCACTACTTTAACTGAGAACACTACATTAAGTGGCACCTTCAGAAGAAAATATTCAGTTCTCAACCTTCACAATCAAGACAAATTGAAGTCCTACCTTGACCGTGATCTATGACGCCTTCTTGGTCGAGAATGAGATGGAGAACGTGAACGAGATCTTGACCTTGACTTGGACCGAGTTGGGGATCTTTGACGAGTCTTCTCCTTTTCCTTCTCCCTCTCTTTCTTTGAATTACGTTCTGGTGAAGCTTCCTTAGTCTCTGGTACAGGAGGTTCAGGTTTAGGAGCTTTTGGGATATCACTGTTAGAAATAAAGAATTTATAAGCACATACAAACCATAGCCCTGGAATAACATTTAAGAAGCTGCCAAGATATTTCCCCACAATTAACATTCTTCTGTCCATCCTCTGACATGATGCTAAGACACCCTGCTCCAAAACTGTGGAAAGAATTAGAACACAGTCCAATGATTCAAAGTAAAGGAAAAGTAACATACGGACTATATGTCAACTTGCTAGAAAACAAGCTGACATTGTCAAAATGGAAAAGATAACCAAGACAATGAAACTCCAGTGGCAGCTACGCACACTGCCTTGAGAATTCTACAGAGGAAAAAGAAAATTTTACTGAAGATTATTTAATAAATTCTTTAGTCATTGCAGCAGGACAGAGAGAAGCAAGCGTTATTCCCCCAAGTCAAGCTCCATACAAGTATTAAGATAACTTCAGTTTTTTCAAAGGTAACATACAGTTCTACACACTAAGTTATCACACTTGCCTGTTTGAAGTTGCCTCTTGAACAACAGTCTCCTTTGGTTTCACAGAGGGTTCTGGCTCAGGAGTCGCCTCTTTCTTTTCTGGTGCAGGAGTAGCACTACGGCTCTTGGTTCTGTGATGAGGGGAGCGAGAATGGCTGCGCTTCCGCTCTCTTCTGACAGGCGACGACCTCCTTCGAGGGGAAGGAGACCTTGATTTGCGTCTGGGGAAAAGAAGTGCCATTTAATAACATAACAAAATGACGTATAAGATAATAAAATCCATGATATTCAGTAGCTAAAAGCTCTTCTCAATCAGGCAAACTCTCAGTGCTGTCTACCGCAGTTACAACAGATGTAGAACAACTTCATACTTTTCTGTTAGTAACTGGCAGACAAATTATGTCGAAAAAGAACCCACTTCAAAACAACAAAGCCTGGAGCAGACAAACCACTGAATGGTTCCTAGTGTAAACAATACCTATGGCCAATGTTGCTCTAGCTTACTTGCAATTCTGTTCAGTAGCAAGACAAGCTAGCCTGCTAAAACAGCTAAGGGGAGTATTACCAGAGTTCATTCATTTTTCTCTGCCACATATCCTTTACTCTGTTCTAGAGTGTTGTCAATACATTGTGCATTTTCATTACCTTCTTGGACTCCTGGATCTGTCTCTCTTT
>NW_010165115.1:11911-21170 GCF_000695765.1 Mesitornis unicolor | reverse complement strand
GGACCGCCCCTTGCGGCCTGAACCGGGAGCGTGGCGTGTCCCCGCTATGGCGCTGTTCCGGGCCTAGCGTTGCGACAGAGGTCTGCTCCGGGGCTCCTCGACAGTACAGGTGAATAACGGAGGTGGGAGACAACCCTCGGAGGGTGGTGGGGGAGCAGGGGGTAGGTGGCCGTGCCTTTGTCTCCCAAACGCAGCCTGTAATTTTGGGGTCAGCACCTTAAAGGCTGTTTTTTCACATGGGTTCTCACCCTGAGGGTGCATGGGGATTGCAAATTATTGCAAACATTACAAAGCCACCACGCATACACAGAATAGGTGTACATAACATTTAAAAGCCAAAGATCCATCAACATCCTGGTACAGGGTGTCTGGGGTAGGCCCTGTTTCAGCATGGAGATTGCCATGGTGTCAGTCTCCACATGGACAACTGTGGGCCTTCAGCATGTGCCTGGTGGAGCCATAGCATAGTGGAAGGACGCTGGTTAACCTATGGTTTGGCACCAGGCAGAAGAGGAAAGCAGTGTGCTGTACATGGAGGTGCTGCGGAGAGACTCACGGCCACTGTTTAGCATGGCACAACTGCACCCCAAAACCATGTCGTCCTGGGTGGCAGAGTTGTTTCTGTGCTATTTACCTGGCACCACTCATCACCGCACAATGGTAAAGGAGAAGCTCCTCCTGTCAGGCAGACCAGGGTGACCTCTGTTGTGATCAGCAAAATGGGATTTGTGGTCAGTAATTGTGATTCAGGCAGATGCAAAACATCCATCCTAGCTGGAAGCAACACTGTCAAAAAAAAATTTCCTCAAATAAAGAATTACTATCCAGTCATTTCAAAAGATGGTTGAGAAAGGAAACACACCTTTCTTCATAATAATTCTTGCCTCTGAGGTACAAAGAGAATGAAAATTAAAGTGATAAAAGTTTTCCAAAATATGTGCAGTAGAAATACAATTATGTCCATGGATTATGTATTTTGTACCAGTTATCCAATACACCATGTCTTAGTCCTCTTCTGTGAGGAACAAATGAGTTATTTTTTTAAACCATAGTCTTTTGTTTGTGAATGATTAACTACTGTTACAAGTGGTTGTTTTCTTTTTTCCTCTGGGTTTTGTAATTTTGTATCTATACATCTTAATTGAAATAGATCACTTTGACAAGGTGTGTATGACCCAGCCAGTAGCTAGCAAGTGGCTGGCATGTTTCTCCAGTGCAAAAGATATGCCACAGGTGTCTGTCCTTAGAGTGGAGTGGGTGAGTGCTGGGCTCATCTGGAGCAAATTAAGGTGCTCAGCCCAGAAAACAGTGAGCTTTGAAAGATTTATTTCTACATTTAGAGTTTAATTTAGAGTTAGGTCCATTATGGAATAAGAGAGGAGTTACTGGCAGTGAATTTCTGGGTTTTCTTTATTTGAGCTCCAACTGATGACTCGCCCAAGCCAATGCTTCAGTATTTTTCAAAGGATGTGTCAGTTTTCAGCCTGTGTTACATGACTTACATTAAAGGCAAAATTTGTGCTTGGAAACCACAGGAATAGAGTAGGATTTGTGATTCTGGTAATCTATTAACTATGTTCTAGAACTGATAAAAATAGGTTAAAAGTTCTTAAAAGTGGGAAATAAGCTGAGGTATAATATTAATGTCTAAAACAAAAACTTTCCTTAAGTACCTCTTCATTTTGGAGGTCTTTTCTTCCAGGAACCGCAGCCTCAGCAAGAGGTATGACTACCTCACTGCTCTCTTTGCAAGAGTGAGTTTTATTCAGATTGCCTTTTTTTTTTTTTTTCCTTGTTTGGCTTATTTTGTGGGGTTTTTTGGGAGTACAAATACCTGCATAAGATGAAACAAGATGTTTTATAGCTCTGGAGGACATGTGTTAGCTCTGTGGAGGCTGGGAGTTTAAAACCGTCTCTTATATATGATTCCTACAGTCTACCTCCATGTGATCTTTCCTTAAAATATTTTCCTCTTTTGGATCCTTTCAGGCATCATTTTCTTTCTTCCAGCATTTAGTTTGGAGTGTAGCACTGAGTGGCTGCAATGTGTAACATCTAACTCCAAGTGTTACTTATTGAGTCTAATGATTTTAATTAAATCTTCTCCTAAGCCATGGGGCCTGTGCTTTAGCTAACAGGTCTGCATGCATCCTCCCACACTAATATGTATATTAGCCTTTCAGAATTTATTTCTTTTGAATGTCTTTAATTTTAAAAGCTGTGTTGAAGCTCTCCAAAGCAGACATTTCCTAATCTGCTTTCCGACCGTTCTTAATTTTAATAATGTTTAATGCTGAAAAAGTGCAAATCTTACTGCATGGAATTCCTGTACACCAGCCAAACAGACCATGGGTTAAGAGAAATTCAATTCTGATAATACTATGGAGAGGCAAATGGTGAGGGACTGTTACTCCTATTTATTTCTTACTTACCACCAGTGTAATTTGAACTTGAATATCTAGCCTGAGTATGCCCAGACACTAAGCTTGCACTCTAAGGCACTGATTCTGCAGTGTGCTACTGAACAGAGAGAACCACAGCGAAGTCAGTGAAGCTCAGGTAGGTACGCTGGTCTGCTCGTCCTAAGCTATTTTTATAATAACTTATTACAAGAATTGGTATGAAACATGGCTGGATGCACTGGAAAAAAACAAAGAGGAATAAACTGGAGACATTGTTAATCTTTGTTTCTTTTTACTAATGATTAACTTAATATCACTACAGCAAAAATTACACTCTGAAACTGCACAAGACTGTGATTGTCTAACCTCTAGTAGATTTTCTGTTTCCTTTCGTTTTCATTTTAGACCTTTTCTCAGGACTATTTGGTATAAGTAATGAGTTACTGAGCTAAAGTTCAGATTTATACTGAGAAAGTCTTCAGAGAACTTAACTCCAGTTTTACTGTTGTAAATAATTTATGTTGATGCTAGACCTGAGCTTATCTTTTTTATACACTCAAAATGTAGATATTGTTGTGTAACACTGTAGGTAGAAGAACAGGCACAATTCCTTTACTTTGAACTTTCTGAAATAACCAGGAAAAAAAAAATCTCAATCTAGAATAACCCTTCATTATCTGTTGCACCCTTTATTTGTCTTGGGCAACCAGCCAGATCTGAAGTCAGTTTAGCATTAACCTCCTGCTGCAGAGTTCATTTTAAAAAGAAAAAACTAAACAAAAAACCCACAACAAAGCTGTTTGGAATAATACGCAAGGAACCAAAAGTGAGGCAGGTATAAGAGGTATGTCACTATGAATTCCAGTCATTCCACAGAATTCAGGTCTGAATTTGGCTTCATACATATCAACACTGGTAATAATGTGGAAAACATTTCCTTCCTGTTGTGGAAGGAAGAAAAGCTGTTCCTTGAGTTTCCATGGTGGAAGAATGGGGAGAAAAAAAGTGAAAATATGAATCTGTCTGAGGCACTATGACCTTTAAGATTCCTGTGTGTGAGGTATATGTGGCTGTTTGACCAATGTCTTTAACATTCCCTTTGGCACTCTTTGAAATTGTCTATTACAAAACAGATGGTGCAGTAGTTACTTTTTGAAGGGCTAGAAGAGCATGACCACATCTGGAATTAATCTTTAGCCCCCTAAACCAATAGATCACCCAGTTTTAAGAGGGCTTTCCAATATAAATGCATTGCACAAGTACAGAGAAATAATACACAGCTTTAAGGCAGAGTATAAGCAATCTGGAACTATAATTCACAGACACACAACTCTTTCTGCTCAACTGTCTCATTTATGGGCAAGTCTTTTATAGAATAATTTCTTTTTATTTTCATTGAGCAACAGCAGTAAATGAAATATGTAACTTCTCAAATGAGATTTTTTAAAAAAAAAAACCACAATAATTTTCTGGTTTTGTTTAAAGTATTTTCGTTTTCTGTTGATGGCTACAGTATTCCTAAAGAGATGTCCTCTTTCATTTTCTTACTGTCCTTTGCCCCAAAGAACAGCTAAATGTTGTATAAAACCAGCATGCACACCAGAATCATTCAAATAAAGCAGGCTATGGAGTTTTGGATGATCATTAAGCATTATAACACATGCTCTAAAGGATTATGGGAAAGGGCATTAGGGCACAGTGATGATGCTAAAGTAAAAACTGTTTCTGCAAAATCTTCAATGCCAAGGCAAAGTACAGGTTTTTATCCCATAGAACCTCACATTTTAAAGTGCCTGGTATTGAGCTACTTGGCTAATATCTGATGTGGATAATGTAAATATTTAAAATATCAAATTATTATCTGTCATTATGGAAAAAAAATTGTGAGGCAAAAAATGCATTACTTCTTGCAAAGAACTCAAATTCATGTAATAAAGTAGTTG
The DNA here is from genome assembly GCF_000695765.1 of Mesitornis unicolor. Lineage (NCBI taxonomy): Eukaryota > Metazoa > Chordata > Aves > Mesitornithiformes > Mesitornithidae > Mesitornis > Mesitornis unicolor. Next base: position 16,825 of record NW_010165115.1, on the reverse strand, counting down.
CGAGAGCAAAGAATTCTAAATGCTATCAATGTACAGTGTCTCTGACACTGTTTAGAAGATAAAATTTCTCTCTTGTCTGTATGCTTTTCTGTCCTTCTTTTGTAAAACTCCTAGCACAGGAGGATGTGAAATGCCTGCAAGTAAATAATACAGTGTTGGTTTATATTCCTAGTTTAAATTTTTGGCCCTTTAATTATCATAGTGTCTAAGAATTTGAAATATCGCACAAAGCAAGAAACAAATACGAATTTGCTGAAGCCAGTGGAATTCCATAGGAGTTACTCTGATCTGTCGGTGTCTGATGAAAATAAAACCAGCCTCTTTACCAACCAGTTCAGAATTTGGGTTTTGAGGTAGACACTTGTCATACCAGATTATGGATTGTAGCTACCTTTCCTATCAATTCTTTATAAACATTATAGCTTCTTTGCTCAGCTTGAAAATGGAAGTTTTGCTGAGGCTTTTGCAGTATTTTAGATCAGTGTCTTTACCTGTTGCTGCATTGCAGTAAGGACTGAGGATAGTCTTGCTTTACCACCTTTTATCTCTGTGGACACACAGCACAATTGTGATAGGACATTCTGCAAATGTCAGTCTATCTTAGGTTTAGATTTTGCTTGTATCATGGTTGATTCTTTCAATATCTGTTAAAGTATTCTTCCTTACACTTAGGATATGAAGATTATGTAGTTGCTATGGGAGAATGCTAGACTTGTATTTAAACGTCCTCATTAATTACACCAAAAAAACAGCATTTTTGAGTAACAGAGTCAAAAACGCTTACACTTTTGTAATCATTCCAAAGAGACAGTGACACAGGAGACACCAGAAGTAGGTCTGCACTGACCCTAGCCGAGGCCTTGGCTGTAACTTGCACCATGCCATGTTCCCATACCTGCCTCCTTGCCATATACATAGGACCCTTGCTGACAGCTTGCAGATATTTGTCATCATACAGTCAATACATAATAATGAATCAGTAGTCTTATTGGAAGTGATGTATGTTTTTCACTCATTTGTTTTGCACATTTCCAGAAAAACACAGCTAGATCCTGACTAATAGTCTTCCACTAGGGTTGATCAAACTGAAATTATTTCCATCAGCCCTGTGCATATTCAACTATGTATATATATGCTATATATATATATATATACACACACAACTATGTATATATATTTCTATATGCCCTGTGCATATTCAACTCCTCTCTGTGTCTGATGATAACCGGAATGGTTTCTTTGTAAAGAACAAAGGCATTTTTTCAAGAAAATTATATTATTACATGTTGTGTTATGTTGGAATTTTTCCAAACCCTGGAAGAAAGTTGTGTAATTAGTTCTGAAAGTCAATCACTTGATAACTTTTACGTTTTAACATGAGTCAATAGTTTTTGTGAGGGAGATAGATTGTGACTGTGCAATTAAGAATGAGTTGAGTTTTGTACTTCAAATTTACAAAAGAACCATGCTATATCCTGGCATCCAACTAGGAAATTCTGCCTACAGCTAAGTAATATGGGACTGCACGCACTGCAAGCAAATAATGAAAGCCTGTTGTAAACAGCGTGTCTGAATTCTGTGTGCAAAACTGAGACTCTGAAGTTCCTATGGCTTTGTTTTGACCAAAACTTGCATTTTCTTTTATATACAGCAGCACACACATCCACATGAGGGCACTAGCTGACATCTTATTCTCAGACTGATGTGTGATCTCTTTCTGAAGGGACTGTGTCAATCAGCGGTCACTCTATCCTTATACTTACAAAGCTAAAGATTGAACTGTTAAATTTTATAGTTCCCGAATTTTATTTTATTCTTCTTTGTTTCCTAGGACAGTAGGTTTTTCTACTTTCCCTGCACTCTGTGTTCAGTGGAAATCTTGAAAAAACTTAATCACATTAAGAACTGGGGATGTTAAGTTTTAAAAGAAATAAAATTCTTTTTTTAACCTGGCTGCATAATGAAATGTAAGTGAGCTCTCATTAAAATTGGTAGAGTTATTACCTCTTAACTTTGAAAGGAGAACAAAAATCCCAACAGTTTAGTGTCATTTTTATTAAATCCACAAAAATATACAGTCAACATCCATTCCATTTGCAGAAGTTTTACAGTCTTTTTAAAAAAGTGAAGAGTAATTGGTAACTCTGGGTTAGGCTGAGAATTCAGGACCAAGACTGGCCACTTCCTTTCCAAGAACTCCAAGAACATTAACCATCGTAACTACAGTACAGGAACAATTGCATTTCCTCTCCCGGTTCCCAAAATTTCAGGCAGCAAAAACTGCAAAGGCTTGAGGGTTTCTGCAGGGTCCAGCAGACTGCTTGTTTAAGGAAGATATAACATTATTTGCTAAATAGGAAAGGTTACTTAAGCAGACAGCAGGGTTATTTGGCAGAGGTTACTGTGCACAACATGAAGTGATGTAAAAGGTGATGTACTTTGAAATGAACTGGACAAAATATTGAAAGAAAGAGAAATCTGTCAGGAACTTCAAAACTGCTTCAGAGGGTATTCCCAAAAGCTATTTTAGCCTAGTGAGACAGCTCTCCCTAGACTCTAAGCAGTGGAAACCCATAGTCTGTTTCAAAGAATGATTCAAAAGAACCAAATCAACTTCTCTTGCTTGCCTCTTGCCAAAGTTTGCTTCTCTGCTGACTGTTGGGGTGGTCTGGAGAGACTGGCCTCTTGGGGCTAATCTTGGTCTTGGTGAATACTCTCTCCTGGTGACAGAGAAATGAAATATCATTATTTAACAATTAGAGACATCATGGTATAGTATAGTCCTCTTGAGTGGAAAAAGCCCAAGAAATATTTTTCCCAGCAGAAAGCCAAGAAGTTGGAGAAGTCAGAAAAGGTGTTCAGCTGAGGACTATCCGCAGTCGCTACTGCTATGTTTCATAGCATCAGAGCAAAGTTGAGCATTTGAGTAAACACCAAAAAAAATGTGAAGACATGAATCTGCTAGAAATCCTGCTGGAAAATAGTGATTTTAAATAATCTTTAGGTTATTTTTTTCCCTAAGAAAAAATGGTAATTTGGGAGAACAGTATCATCCCTTTAGCACAGTAATTTAGTCTTGCAAAATTTACAAAAGTAAGTAGAAGTTAAGTGCTTTAGGTCTAAAATCCTCAAGTGACTATTCTGGGGAACAAGGAAGAAGTTAGTATCTATAAGATCCCTCCCCACATCACCTATTCACTGAAAAATAAAAATTCTCCATGCAAGTGTTTCATGTCCACTAGATATAAATTAGTTGCATGCCAGAAAATGTTAAGGTATATATGTATATGGACATGTGTTTTGGGATGTTGTTTTGGCACCAGAGCTACATTAAGTGATTATTTCCTTTCTTCAGATATTATCAACAGAAATGCAAGAGATGATTAATAGGTGCCTAATTGTTATAATCCCCAGCAGGTACCTCTGGTATCTCAGTGATAGCTGTATGTCACGGGGAAGGAGAATGGGAATGAGAGCTGTTTGGTTGTCTTCTTGCATAGCTTTTTTTCCAAAGCACTTTTAAAAGGAGGTAATCAGCAGAGCCAGTAAGTGTTTTAAGTGTTACAATAAAACATGATCCATAAAGTACTTGTTCTGCTATCTAAAAGGCCAGATTAGGTGAATATATATTCATAGATTGAAAAGCCTGAAGACTTGGAGACACCAGAATATATCTAAAGATTCTGAATAACTGATTTTATCGTGGGTCAGACCTCAATTTTACTCAACATAGCTGATAATATATGAGAACAGTTTCCATGTCCTGAAAGAAGATGACAAGGTTAATGGTGCATAACAGGAAACCTGAGACTTCAACATGCTCACAGTAATAAAGGAGACAATGTGGCTTTGTTGCTGAGTAAAACCCTGAAGCACTATAGGAATATTCACACCTGAGGAGAATTGCAGAGGTGATAGCACTCTGCATGCAGGGATGCATTTGGTGTGTGTGAGTCGCAGCCTCTTGAGTCAAAGAGGTACTGACAAAGGAGATTTTTAAGGTATCGCAGGAACTACAAGAAGTACTATAAGGATGAGAAATAAAAGGCTATAAACTGAAGCTGTAGCACAGAGCAGTGGCAACACTGGATAGAGTAGCAGTGATTTCTGTGCAAGCTTCTGAGCTGAGGTCTGTCCTCAAGAATGGGACTTATTTGACCTAGTTTTAGCTATCCAAGTGTTATTTAACCAGCTTAATTTGTTGCCTGGTCTTTTCCTGTGTTTAATAATGAGGTAGTGTCACTTTCAGATAGCAGTTGAGGTCTTTCACACCAGCCCAACTTTGATGCTTCTCCTAGGTAAGGTATCTGCTGTCTAGAGAGAAATGTGGAGCTTCACTGACTATGGAAGGATCATCTGTGACTAAAGTAGACACCTAACTTTGAGAAGGCTAAAGTTAAGTGAAATAGTCCCATTGATTTGTAGGTGGTACTGTGCATTTGCAGCTTGTGTCTGAATAATTATCAATTCTACATGGCTTATAACTCTAAATAAGAAAGTTTTAATAATTGAACTCTTTCTCATGTTTAGTACCTGAAGACCCAAGTACTACAAATGGCACCAAAATAACGACACTCCCTGTTGGCACAGGAGAAAGCAATGATGTAGACAAGAAATCCAATGCATGGTCATGCCTCTGCGAACAAGTGCAGGCTTTGACCACTCAACAAGAGTCCTTGTACTGGCAAGTGATAGCTCTGGAAAAAATTTAGAAGTAACTACAAAGGTCATGAGTGGTGCTTTTCTCTCCAGCTCTCTCTTGCTAACAGATACTCAGTGAGAGCATGGATCTTCTTGTGCACTTAAGATTTTCTCTTCCTTAGCACTTCAGTTTACAGGTAGGGTAAATTGGTTCGAATGGACCATTTCACAGACTGAATCTGAATGTGTTAACAACTTGAAAGTTGTGTGATA
>NW_010165115.1:11377-11804 GCF_000695765.1 Mesitornis unicolor | reverse complement strand
GGGGGGGGGGGGGGGGGAACGGCAAAAAAAATCCAACCCAGAAAACCCCCCCAAAAAACAAAATGCCAAACCAACAACAATCTGTTTATTAAAAGAATAATCCTTCCATAACAGAAACACTTAATTTTTTGTTGTCCATGGATTAACTCAGGTGACTTACCAGATGTCTCTGCCATGGAGATCGAGTAGTGGTATAATTGGTAAAGATACTAAGGCAAACTACAGTTCTGGCAATTTTTGTCAGCTGCCAAGTAAAGCCACACATTTGCTAGTGTAAATTGTATTTGAGTAGAATTATGGTGTTACTTTTCTTTTTTTTTAAATTCAGGGCACCTCATCACATTTTCAGACTGAAGGCAGTCCTCTGATCTCCCCCACCTTAGAATGGACTTCTTCTGGCCTCCTCAAATTTTTATTTTTTAATACA
>NW_010165115.1:0-11300 GCF_000695765.1 Mesitornis unicolor | reverse complement strand
ATGGGCATACTTGCTTATGGCTGGTGTTTGCTCTGAAGGACACATAGTAGCAGCCTTCTGCCCCTTGCAATGACACTGCCCATAGCAGTTTGAGAGATGCATACTCTTTTCTGATGTACAGCAATTTTATGGGGCTCTGGGAATTGCAAACCTGGGTCTTTCTCAGACAGCTGATGTCCCTCAATCAAGTTCTGCAGGACTGATACAAATGGAAAGTAAGTGATGATTAAAATAAGGAATGTCTCTTTGCCTGTCCATTTTAGACTCAGCAGAAAAACCACTACTGAAATACAGATTTTCGTGACTGGCCAGAATTTATAGCTAAGCCTCAGAATAGTCTTGTCACTTTCTCTTAAGCCTATATATCTAAACAGTGAAAAGTAAAAATATCTGGAATGTTTGAAGCATACCATGACTGCTTAATACATGCAATGCAGTAGCTGCAGGCTTCAGTTTCTTGCAGTTTTATGTGCTTTCTGCAATGAGGACATTTACAGTCTCTTGAAGAATTTGCACTTACAACTCTTGCCAAAATTCATAATACCCATAAAATATTGCAGATAACCATTTAGTGATTACCACTATTTTGATAATGAGCAGATACACTTCAATAAGCCTGATCCTAATAGTTGCTGGCCTTCTATTAAAAGGCTAACAAAAGCGTTTATTGCTGTAGTATGTACACCTGTAGCTTTCTGATTCCGTTAGCACTTTCAGCTACTGTAGCCAGCCTTGCCATCAAATGTGTTAACTGCTGAAAGCCTTCTAGCCCCAGCCAAAAAATACTTTGCAAAGAAAGCGTATCAGTTCACCGTGCAGGTGCACGGACATTGATGCCTGCTCAGGAGAGAAGGAGAAGGTATGGGTGGGAACAAGCAGTGAGAAGATGGGATCATTTATTTCAGCAGCAGTTTGGGGTTTATGCCAAAATAAACTGCTTATGAGTCTGACTAAGGATTGCAAATATTACAGTGATACATAAGTAGAAACTCACACTGATAAAGTCTTTTTGTCAGTCACTCATAAATTAAAGAACAGAAAAGTGAACCCAGATTTCAGAAGAATTTAAGGTGTCTGATACCATAATGTAATTGTTCTTTCAATATTAGATTAAAAAAGAAACAGTTTTAAAATTTGTGCATAAAGACAGGCATGCTGTTGTCAAAGAAATGAAGGTGCAAGTTAATGAAGTTGAGTGCCTTTTATCTGCTGTCCATGCACTCTGCTAGCTGACCTATACAGCTGGGGTCTGGGTGCTGGTACCCGAGACACAGGCCATGATTGTGGGCTGACCTAGAGGTGGTTCCTTGGAAGTAAAATTTCCTTATATTTTAAGAGTAAACAAGTCTAAATCCTGTGATTGGTTTATCAAATTAAAAACTCACAAGTGATTATTTGAACTAAAGAAGTGAAATTTGAAATTACGAGGAGAAATCCCTAGAATATCAAGTAACCTCCTACCATTAAGAGAGGGCCCATGGATTACTCAGATAATCTGGAATAAAGCTTTCCCTGTAAAAGTAAACTTTCCAAAGTGGAAATTGATAGGGAATTTCCTTTGGGCTCAGTACTCAGATCTCAGAGCAGGGAAATGAATGTGGTCTATTACAAATCTAATAGGGGCTTAAATGCTACATAGCCGCCTCCAGTGACCCCAAGGTAATCATTCTTCAGTGCTTCTGTTGCTACTTTTCATTTGGTAAAAGCGTCTTGGGCATGCTTCTCAGGACTGAGGGAAAATGCCTCTTTTAAAACCTCTCCTCCTGAATTCCCATCTCAGTTTCACACAGCTCCAGCATCAGTCCAATTTAAAACTGATCATGTCCCATTTTAGCCCCTCTAAAACCAAGTCTGAGTGATGTATGTGCTCATCCACACATAAGTTAATATGGCTAGTGGGAGCCTGTAGCTTACAAGCCTACAGTAGATCTGAGCTTTTGCTTTGGATCTTTCCCTTGGATTTGAACAGAGAATGGAGCTGTCTCTGATTTCCTTTACGAAAAGTTGGTGCTCAGTGTAGCCATGCTTTTTTCTCTGGAGCAAGACAAGCAGTTGTTAGTTAAATGAGTCAGTTTTACAGTCCAGCTTATGTGTGAGAAGAGATATAGTTTGTGAGTAACTGTGGTTTGGGAATCACTTCTACTGTCTCTTCCATTTTTTACAATCTTGGCATGCGACAGTCCTGTTCTGTAGACTTTCTTGGGACCTCAGAGTCTGTGAAACTGGAAGTGACAGGGCCAGAATTAACTTGAAGTAATTACTGACCAGTCTTAATGTCATTTATACCTCCTGCATACCTGTGTTAGCTTTTCACTGTTATCTTTGACCCAACAGAGATATGGGAAATGTAACGCTTGATGCAAATTACAGCACCAATTTAGCTATACATGCAAACTGTGAAGACTTTTCACCTTGGCATTGCCTTTGAATGTTACTGAACAGCGATTTGTCTTTTTGCCTCTTCCAACTATGGATCCTTCTTCTCTTTGGTCTCTTCAGGAGGCTAGGGCAAATTACAGCACACTGCTTTTAGGAGCTCTGAAAGAAAATTTATGTTCTCACATTCAAAGACCAATATTTGAAAGGACTGTATATAGATATGCCACATATTCCCAGCATACAAATGAGATAGAACAACTTTCAAGAAGTAGGACATGAGATCGAAATGCAGAATATCTTTCTTTCAAAGACTTTGCATTACCACTGTTTCTACATATTCATCTTGGAACTTCTTTGGTTTTGTCTTGACCACCGTCAAAGATGTTTTATTGTAAAAGTCAGATTACTGAGGCTTCACAGCCATTGCTACAGTTTAGTAAATGTGGAGGAAGGTATCTCAGCCTTTATTATTAGAATATAAAGGGGGAAAATGATGTCAGTTATCAAGAATAGATTTTACTTCATTCTGTAGAAACTGAAGTACCTCAAATAGAGTAACAGTCTTTTAAACTAGATATTTCCCAGCATATGAGAGTTTTCACAGTACTGCTTCTCTAAGAGGAAACTTTATATATTATTAAAATACATTAAGTGATGCTAGTAAATAGATTTTTTTAAGACCAGTTTACATAATTTAATTGCCATGCAGACTAGATCACTGTAATCTTAAAGCTTAAAAACATGTCAGGCTGGAAAGAGGGCATGACAGCACAAATATCCCAAGCAATAAAGCCTGCTAACATTCATGAAAAGTGTGATACTGAGAGGTGTTGTACAGAAAAACAATCCTTCAGATGCCTTTGACCACACTAAAGCACATATATTTCTGCAGAAGAAACACAGGTATAAGACCGTTCTCTCTGTAGATGAGAAATCTTGATAAATATTCAGTAGTATATGCCTATCACTGGCAGCGGCTGCAAAACTCTCCCAGAACTTGCACACCTCAGTCACTGATGTGCTAAGAATTCTGTATCCTTCCCTGGAGAGGGGGATGACTGTGGTGCTCCCCAGCTTCAGTTCACTGAACAGTCCCAGGGAACTAGAATCCCTTTGATGGAACTGAGAAATTTGCAGAGTATATGACAAGGAAATAGTAGGTATTGATAATATGCAATTATATATATAAATTTTGCAGCTATCTCAAGTTCAGTACCTTTGCTTGGTAAAATTTCCAATTGGGTAACTTTTATACTGCTTGCCTTTAACTATTGGCATGTAACAATAATATTGGCCATTACATCAGTGCTACACTTAGTCACGGGGAAAAAACAGGATAGTTGCTGTAAACAGTCTCAGGAAACAGGGATCAATGACAGAATTGATTTAAACTGACCCTGACAATGAAGTGGTCTCATCACAAGGCTCTGCAGCGAGGGCATGTTAAAATAGTTGTTTATTTTTCCCTGCTGGTTTTGAGACACTAAAACTTTGTCAGCCTTGAAACAGAATGAACTGCCAAGAGTGTAGTTGTTTTGAGTAAATATTCCCAGAATTTCAACACACCGTGGATGGCAATGACGTCTCTTTTGCTGTTTGTTGTCCTAATTCCAATACACAACACTGAGTGTAAAACACAACTGTAGGTTACTCGGCAACAAATTTATGGAAAGAAAGCAAAAATCTTAGTTGCTCCATTATCTGCCCCTTTTATTTTAATTTTGCTCTAGCATCTCCAGAGTTTCCAGCTATAGCAGTTTCTGAAGAGGCTGCTCCTCCAAGAACAACTTTCTCAAGGGGTAAAAGGAAGAACAATTCTGTAACATACATTTTTAAAGTTTACAGAAAAAAAACCAAAAACAACTTTTTTTTCATCTATTCCACAAAAGGCTTAGGCAAGACTTAATTTTTTTTCACTTTTTTTAATTTGGGTAGCAAGCACTGGTCCTCTGAATCAGTTCCAAATAATTGGACACCTGCTATTACTCTAGGAATTATCACTTGAAGATGCAAAAGAAAATGTTTTCACAATGCAATCAGGCAAGCACTGGAACAGGTTGCCCAGAAGAGATGTGGAGTCTCCATTCAAAACTCAACTGAGCAGGGCGCCAAGCAGCCTGACCTGACATTGAAAGTAGTTCTCTGAGTAGGTGCTGGGTGATGTCCCAAGCTCCCTTCCCTTCCAGTGTCAGTTCTTCTATCAGTCTGTTATTTTGAAAGCTTCACAGAAAGTGCTGATTTCTTCAATTCTTGCATTTCAATTCTCAATGGATCCCTGTGCTTAGGACCACACATGTACTGCCTACTCAAATTTGTCAGCCCATAAATGGGCCCTTGGTAATCAGTAAAATAAAATAAATGACTGTGGAAGAGAAAATGAAAGAGCCTGAGGATTTTTACAAATTAAATGGTACGCTTTTCTTACGAACTTAGTTAAGAACTGAATAGTCTTGGTTGTCAATAACAGAAGGTGGATTTCTTTTCACAAAAACTACTTTTATAAAAATGTGACATCATTTTCTTGAATGAAGTAAACACTGATCTATATGTTCTCAGTCAGAACCAGGTCATTGTTTCTTAATGGCCCAGATGCCAAAATACTTCTGTGTGCTTACTGTTCTGACTGCAGTTTCACATGGTCAGTGGTATTAAATGTTTGCAGTCAGCCCTGAGACAAAGAAGCCAGCAAGTTCATGGTTTTCTTCAGCTGCAGCATGGTCTAGATTTCTGCTTTCTGTCCAGGTGTTGGGTTTGGACCACAGAATGCTAACCCACAGATTTCTTCTCAACCAATTAGTTTAAAAACAGTTCAGTTGCAGAAAATGTCATTATTTGTGTATCTTCCTCAGTGAGTAGGAGACCTGGTTCCACTATTTGACCCATTTTTGTGAGTTTCTTTCAGACCTTTCAACATTTGTTTCTTACTGGCTGAGTCTCTGGGGATGTAAGAAACAAAGGCCGGCACGTTTTTTGCCTGTAGCGCTGAGTAGCGCTGTGACTTCTCTGGTTACCATATGTTCCAACACGCAAATACGTGGTGCCAGCTCATGCAACATGTGCTGTGCTACAGCCTGAATAAAACTGTCACACAGGATTCAGCTGCATCACTTTCTTACCTGCAGTTCTACGCTTTTTCCTCTCATTCCTCAGTTTTATGCATTTAGAGTTAAGGTTTGTAGGGCATGAGCTGAATGCAAAGGTCTGATTCACCCAATTTAACTGAGGGACTTAAACTGGGAGCATAGTTGCCCTAGGCTACTTTAATAATCTGTTAAGAAACAGACATTTTCAGGGTGAAGTCAGGGGTGAGCTTGAGTAACACTCTGGAAAGATTTTTCCTTCTCTTTTAAGGGCAAGCTAACAACGAATACATTCCTCATTAAGATAACTGGCCAGCTGCCTGGAGTTAGGTGAGATGAAACCAGCCAGAGTACAAATGCTAACAAGCCAGGCCTAATCCCAGAGAGTCCAAGCAACAATCTTGGAGGTGGTAGAAAGTTGGGTTAGGAGAATATGCATTTGGGCTTTTGGGAGGAATATAGAACCCCTAAATCCTGGCGGGGGCCAGAGCCGAGTGAGGTCTGCCTCGGTACAAACAACTGCTCTGCACATCACCCTGTGCTCCAGCTCCTCCACCCTCTTACAGAGTGGAGTCCAGCAGCAGTTCAGAAATGATCCACGAGATTCATATCCTGATTTGGATTTGATCTGCCACCCCCAGACACTGAGTGATAAACTAGAAGTACAGAAACGGTGAAATATGAAGATTCTAAAATGAAGGAAGAAATGCAAAGAGGAAAGGGAAATTATAACTGATGTGCCCCAGATTCTGTAGGAATTTCTTCTCTTGGTTAAGTATTTCTAGATCATGTGCCTAGCTGTCATTTTGTCAATACTTAATAAGTGTGTCCGCTAGTCAATAATAGGTGCATCTCTCTAGCTTTCCACACTTTTAGGGTCAAAGAGAGCTTCCTCTAGCTCCTGTCAGCTCTATCATGTGTTGCCCACTTTTTTCCTAAGAAAAAACTTCAAGCTGCTGCAAAGCAAGCAGTCCCACTGAAGCTTGTATGCATGAATAACTGCAGTGGGTCTGGTGCACTCCTTTTAACTGCTGAGCCCCCTTTTGGGTCCATCTTGTATCTCATTAGAGACAGGCAGCATCTTTTAGCATTTTAGGTTTTGGTGTTTTCTAGAAGACATTTAGTTTCATCCACAAAATGGCATGAAATTAATATCCTGGCTTTATGTGCCAGAGTAGCTAATAGAAGAGGGAACAGGGTCTAGCAGCAGTGTTTAGGTTTTTGCCTTAGAGGTTTCCTGCTTCGTCTCTGACCATTTATTTTTGTCTATGATTATTCCACTATTAACCTTGTCAATCTGTAACCAGATTAATTTTATAAATATGCAACTAGAGGTGGGCCCAGTCCAGCCTGAACATTTGTGTGTATGTTTGTGTGTTTATCTTTGCCTCTGTGTGTGAGGCTCATTTCCAAGGAATCCAAACCTGGATCCAAATCCAAAGTCCTCAGATGGTCCCTGTCACTGCAGAAGGCTAAACCAAAACAGCTGAGCAAAACTTTGAAGACATTTAGATTCTAAATCCTGGTCCAAATTACTTGAATTCCTCTCCTTCTCCTATCCTTTTAATCTAGATTAAAGATAAGATCTTGGAAGCATGGTAAAAAGAAAAGAGAATATCAACAGTTGATATTAATTGCCCTCTATCAATCCCTGAAGAGTTCTCAAAATATTTAGACAATCTGATGTAACAACATTAATAATCTAAACGTGAGAAAGAAAAAAAGCCAGTAATTACAGCAGAGTTTAAACATTACATCTGATAAGTAAAAAAGACCTCTAAATATAACATAAAAAAGATAAAACAGCATAGTAAAGGAAAAGAAATCAAAGTATTGTCCCCCGTGCCATAGAGGTCATATGAATTAAGTAACTCTAATGTCTTTCCAGAAAGAGAACATAATTAAAAGCTTGGAAGAACTGAGTTCTGAAGTAATTCTTCATCGACATTCAAAGCACTTCCTCCTCCCTTCCATTTCAGCATTTTTCCTAGGACCTCTTGCTTTACCCATAAAACCCATGTAGTTGTCATAAGGGAAAAATAAACTTCTGACCATTAATGGCAGATTAAAACTTTGTAAGAAGTAGTGTAGAATAATCGAGCCTTAAGCCAAAAGTACATTTAGAGTCTGAAAGACTCTCTACGAATATGAATATATGGAATTTATTGATTTTATTATTACCATTATACACAGTGTTTGCTAGTCAACTATATTTTTTAAAAGTCAGATACTAGCAGATTTGTTTGATTTAAAGGTAAAATAATTGTTAATTGCTTATGGCAGTTCTGCAAAGTAGTAGAACCCAAGTATTTACCAGAATGATCATGGTCAGTGCAATTTGCAAAAGCTTGTGGTGGGTTAGCTTAACCCAGCTTTTTTGGAAAATAAAGAGTGTCACACATAATTATTCTTCTACTGGTCTTCAACAGAGAGGTATCTTAAAAGCATCTCTGTTCCCTCCATACAAGGCACTGGGGCAGGCGGCTGTCCAGCATCCTCTGCCCAGCACTCCCTTCTCCTCACCTTCTTCCTTACTGTATTACATCTGATGATCTTCTCTTTCATCAGCCATTTCTAACGAAGTGAACCACTGGAGTTTAATATCATTCACTTTAGGGTAGCAAGTATATTTTTTCTGGTATTGCATTTGGTTATAAGAAGTTACATTTCAATAAAGTCCTACAGTATTTTCATTAAGATGAAGCACTAGGGACATTTCCATTGAGATGAAGGACATGTCACAATTTTAAGACTGTTTCTTATGTGGTTCTTCAGTGACATACTTTTTTTATGTTTAAAAAAAAACCAAAACAACAAAAAAAACACCAACCAAAAACCAAAGGGAATTGGCCTGGGGAAAATGCCGCTGAGATACTGTTAAGAAGCCTGACTTTAAGCCAAGCAACATATGCAGAGCGAATGCTCAGTCCACCCATTGTGCTTACAGCCACAGGGGGCTGAGAATAATACCCTATGAGATCTTAACAGTAGTGTGTTAAAAATATTCTGGTATAGCTGCCTCAGTTTCTGAAATCAGAAACCATAGCTTTTAATTTAACTTATTACTTTAACAGAGGCTTTTATTACTGTGCTAACACTGCATCATTATGCATTTAAAGAAGAACTGTGCAGAGTGTGCAGCCTGTCCCTTAGCATGCAGCCAACAACTTTAACCCAGGTATCGCTCTTATTCCGGTGCAGGTGATGAGCTGCTGATAAGGAGTCCACAGTTGCAGAGGTTATGGCCATGGTGCATTTACTAACTAGTTCTTTGTCCAGAAAGAAGCCTATGAAGAGCTATTTCAGTCTAGTCTAATTCTGAGCAATTTTAGGACTGTTTTAAGGTGAACTAAAGAAAAATCACTTTCAGGCACAGGCACAGAATTAGGAAGGTGAAGAGAAGAATCATCTTTCTTCAGTTTTAACTCCCCTATGCCCAGAACAGCGTGATTTACCAAAGGGTATGATCCATCTCTGAAAGTTTTTTCTTTTCCATTCTGTTAAAATAAGCGTAATAATTTAGGGCCATCTGATAGCTTGGAGGTGTGGAAGTGCAAAGAGAGAACAGCGTTCTGTATCACCCAGTTTCCCACGAAACACATCCTTTAAAGGTCAGAGACCTGGTGTAATCACTGCCTCCTCACATCATCACAGTGGCCAAAGCAGAAGGTGACTCCTGAAGCAGCAAGCGCAGCTCTGGTCTTTGCTGGTGGCAGCACAGCGATGCGCTGCCTCTTGCTTAGGGCTTGGAACAAACCCACCATTCAGCCTTAAGGAAAGGAAAGTTTGTTGGCTAGCATATTAGCTACAACCTTCAAAACAAAAGTTGTTATTATATTGTCACAGAATGCCTGTAGATTTATGAGGCCTTGGGAATACAATAAATTAATCACAGTAGTACTTGTTTGTGTAAAGATTTGCAAAACAAGTAATAAAGTGTTGATGTGATTTTTTTTTTTCACTTGGAAATCCATTAGATATTGTTCTGGGTCTAGTTTCCTTCTTTAAACTGAGCTATTCTGGAATACATCTAAGAAACCATGAGTTGGTTGAATGGGATTAGGATTTCAAGAGTCACGGTAGAAGTCTTACCAAAAATAATTTAGAGCCTAAGTTTAATACTCACTGTATTTGTTCTTTAGCTGAAACAGTCCTCCATATATTTTAGAAGAACTACATGGCGCAATGTGTAGCATTACACGGAATTAGCTAGGGAAAAAAATTAGGATTATTAAAGGTAATAGGCACTGACTTTCCAGTAAAAGAAATGGAAATAACAAATGGTTTCATTTTATCTCTTAAAGTAATGAATAATTGAATAAAAGCTTTCCATTTAAGAAGACTCAGATGTTTTTTATTAGGACTGCTAAAAAGCTTAACAAACTGCTTCAGAATTTGCCAAATTACATCCATCTGCATAAACCAATAAAATATAAATTATAATTTTCAGTAGTTCTGAAGAGGTATTAATGCAAAAATTGATGTATTAAGCAATCTTCACAATCTAATTCAGCTCTCCATCTCACTGCACATTAGAAAGCATAGTGTTTTACACCTAACGCACACTTAAACCACAGGTGTCCCTATGTGCTGTAGCAATGCCATCCTGAACTCCTGGGGACTCCAGGCCATCTGCATGTTACATTGCCTCTTGAAGGAGTCTGTTTTCTCAATTGATGACATTGCACAGCTTTTCTTTTTGGCGAGGCTTTTTCAGCAGAGTGACATGAAGTGAAATAGAATAACCTGATGAAATACAGTAAGTTAATAATAGTGTTGTACACAGAGCACCTTTCATCATGACAGATCCCAAAGAGTTTTACAGACTGTACATATAAAAATAATTCTTCACCCATCACTGAAATGCATTTACTGCTGTAAAAGAATAAGGTAGCCATACTATGCCATGAATAACAGCTTTTTTGAGTAAGCGAAGTTATGAAAAATGCCTTCATATGAAACAATAATGAGAATATTTAGGGAGGCCAGATCTAATTACTAGCATTTGCATTTGTTCATCGTGTTTAAAGGATTCCTTGTAAATACACGAATCAGTAATAGGGATATGGGTATCCATAAATATTTCCTTTGCCACAAGTTCTTATGACTTTATTTTGCCTTTTCTCAGCACCTTAAACAGCAGGGAAAATGAAAAAAATTTCAAAAATACAATTAAGTTGCCATAAGTCATCCAAGCCATGGTAGTTGGCTGTGTGTGTTCTACCTGCCTTTACTAGTTGCAAAGTCATCAAAAAGAACTTAAGCTTTTTCCTTTACAGGTTAAGTCTTTTTGCTATGGATTAACAGCACTCCACATCAGTGGGTTCATTTGATGTCCTGCACACTTAGCAGCCTGATGCACCTCTTGGTGCAAACAATTATTGAAAACTAAAACCAATCATATGAGCATAGTTAGGGAGAGGTGGAGGGATTACAGCATCTTCTGTTTATTGATACTTATTACAGCATGTAAATCAGCAGCAGAGATTTGTATGATACTGTATAGGGAGTAAATCTAGCTAGATACGAGAGAGGAATTTGTTCATTGCTTCTTTAAAATTTTCAAAATTATTGTAAATTGACTGGGAAGTGAATAAGTACGTGATCAGTGCATTCATTATCTGAAGAAGGTATAAATGAAGATTATAAATGAAGAAGAACAGATAATGGCAATAGGTTAAACTGGTAGTGCATTATCCATACAGTATCAGTGATTAGTCTTATTGCATGTAAGTGTTGATTCAATGGAAAAGCATAGTAAAACTACAGTAATTAGGTTTGAGAAGTGAAGTAAATATGAAGGCTGGGAGTAATCATAGAATCATAGAATGGTTTGAGTTG
>NW_010165114.1:0-892 GCF_000695765.1 Mesitornis unicolor | reverse complement strand
GCAGCACTACAGACCCGACCCGGGCGCTGCAGTGCTCGCCTCTTCCCTTCAGGGGACGGTGCTGCACACAAAAGGCGGCTCAGCATTGTTCTCCTCCCTGACCCCCAAATCCCCTTTTCCCCGCCGCAGGAGCCACCGGGGGAGGCGAACGGGAAAGGGCCGGGAGGGAGAGGCCAGCTGCCCGCGATGCAGGCCACTTCGCAAGGTCTCTTGCCATCCTTGCCTCTCCCACTCGCAATTAGTGGGTCTTTCACGTGTCACTTTGCCTAAAAATTCCCACCGAGGCTACAAAGGCACCTCCCTGTTTCTCAGCCACCTTCTCGAGTTTCCACACGGCTTCACACACCCGTGGGGAACAAACCAGCACCAGCACAAGGCATCATTCGAGGGTTTCGCCCTCAAAATGTATGCAAAGTGCACTTTTTAATCTTGGTTTAGAAACCAAGTGATATTTAAGATATAAGCTGCCTACTCTGCCGTCTGTGATCCTAAGTCCAGCAGAACAGCAAGTTGCTGGCCACCATGTCTAAACCACCACAGAGCAGAACACGAGACACCGGGATCCAGCGGAAAACTCGGAGCATGTGAGGAAGAGGGTGGGAGCTACAACACGACACTGAAGAAAAACCACGGCTAGATTTAAATAATTGCGTAATATTAGGATTTAACTTATAAATGTTTACATTTGTATGATTTGATTAATGTCACGTTTTATTTCCTTAAAGCCACTGACAAGGTACTTTACAGTATGAGATTAACGTTTACCAGTGATATTCAACAGGCAAATCCTCTTCCCAGCACCCCATCCTCCCCCAAACCCAGGCAGGTAGAGACCTCACACCCTCCTACCCCAAGGAGTCCCCATCCCCAAAGCCCCGGTGAAGGCCCTTGG
>NW_010165113.1:0-7207 GCF_000695765.1 Mesitornis unicolor | reverse complement strand
GGGCCCTTCCAACTCCTGACATTCTGTGATTGTCATGACAGAGGTTTCACAGTCAATGAGGAACATTGCAGAATAATTAGTCAGATGGTGATCTAGCATATGCAGGTAGAATCTAACAAATTTATTATTGTGTCTGAAACAACTAAATTTGTCTGCCTTAATCTATGTTTCTTATAATTTTTATGACAAACTATGTAACCCAGTTTGATTTTAGTGTCTAAGAAGCCAAGAGAAATTGTCATTATTTAAAATTAAATCAATGAGATAATATCAAACAGGGCCTTGCTATTCTATCCTTATTTTTCCAGGATCGAAAGTGGTAAAAATTTCCAGGAATTCTGTAATTTAACTGTGATCATAAGTAGGCTTTAAATTGGATTAGAAGTGAAATTCCACTTCAATGTGTCCTATTACATCCCTCAGTCAAGAAGCCAGGTGACTTCTTTTCCCCATATTTGGTTCTGACAGCACTATATACTGACAGTTCTTGCACAAACAAAGCAGGAAGCTATTTGGAGGACAGTGATTGGGGTCATCCTAATGGATGGTTGCCAAAATTACTTTTCTCTGATTTCTTGCCCTGTAATTCTCAGTGACCTCAGTGATACCGCAGGTCAGTCTCTGTTCGAATGAAAACCACAATGTCCGAAGATGGAGATTTGAAAGAAGAAATGTGTAAATATATTTGAAACATTTAAGTGTCTGTGCCAACATTTGCTTTCACCAGTGCCACCTTTTATACACAGATGCATTTTCTTCCCTCTCCTTACAATGTAACAATAAATCAACCTTGAAGACTTCCAGGTAGTACACCGTAGCACCTAAGTAAGCTGTAATCAGCAGACAAAATAACCTGCAGTTAATCCCTTCCATTACTGTTCCTTTGCTCTGTAGCACAATGTGATTATTGCATTTACTGACCATCTAAAAGGCGTTATCCTGGCACTGTGCAGCTCTCCTTGTATTTACAGCAGAGCATTGAACCCGCAGAGGCTTTTCAAGTTTGGCTGAGGCTGGCAGCTGTGTTGGGATGCACAGTTCCGTAGCTCGGGTTTTCCTCATTGCATCACATCATCGTTTGCTACGGCCTTTTCCCAAAGAGTCCTGCTTTGACTGAAGCAGTTCAATGTAATGGAATCACAGAAATTAGTAGGAATAGCTGGTACTCAGCCAACTTTGACAAGCTGGTCAGCTGTTTTCTGGAACAGAATGGGAAAGGGGTACACTTGGAAAGGGTAGAGACTGCTTTGTCTTTCTCAAGTGGTGCAAGCCTGCGAGCCCAACTGATCAGCTGCTCTAACTTAAGCAGAAGGGGGTACGGTGATCTGTAGTGTATTTGCTATCTCAAAGCAGTATTTTGCTTTGTTGCTCTCAGTTTCCTTTAAACAGCATCATCCAGCAGAAAATGGAAAACATGCTGTTGAAAGTGGAGTCAAAAGCATATGATGAGTGCACCTGACTGGGAGTTTCTCTTTGTTAACACACACTGGAATTTATGTGCAAAGATGAGGGAAGGGGAGTTCTAATTGTGCATTTACTGAATATGACAAGGTATAAGATCATTGACAGCTAATTAGAAACTTGCAAACTTGTTCAGCATTCAAAGGCCTTTTGTAATCAAATATGAATTTCAAATATAGGCATTTGTATCTAACCTTAGGTTGTTTCTGTTTCCAATGAACTGTAATAAAAAATGCACCAGAAATGCAGAGGATTTAAAATATTGGCTAGTTTCATCTTGCACTAATTCCCTCAGAATAAGCACAAGAGCTCTTAGAAGAAGTTCAACAAATTGGCATAGATACATAAATATATAAAAAGGATATTTATATCCCTTATAAAGGATATCTAGGAAGGATAGAAAGCATACATAGGAAAGGATATAAAAGCATATATATCTCCTTTATAAAGGATAAAATTATCCTTCTACTACTGTTCTGTAGCCTTTCTGTCTTACTCTGGTTCTTTGTTTCGAGGTGGCCATTTTCCCAACGGTCACTGAATGGTACTGCAGGTGAAAGCTTCAGAAGAAGCCTGAGGACCAGGCTGTGTCCAGCCCTGGACACACTTAGAAGTTCAGCTTAGAAGAAGAATGTTTTTGCTGCTGGGATGGCTCCTGCTGTGAAGAAAAGCTGCCACTTTAACTGCTTGTCAGCCAAAGTGACTCACGGAAAGAAGACTCCACAACCTGTAAGGTTGTAAAGTAGGTGTGTTTATTAAGCACGCTGGCGCATGGGGGATCTCTCCTCCACAATCGTGTGCAACCCCTGCAGCAGCTTGCCTTGGCTTTATACAGTAAAGTGTTGCATGTTCATTATTAAGCAAAAGAATCCATGCATACTCATAGCCTTTCCCCAAAAGGCAGTCTTTTTCCGAGAGGTCTGGTCATGCCTGCGCAGTGCCTGCTGGTGGTCGTGGGCCGGGATCTCAGGAATGAAGTAAACAGTGCTTTTCCCTACTAAGCTCTTCACCTCCATTCCTTGCACACGCTCCCTGGACCCTTGGTGTTTTCCACACCACACAGCCGGTTTCTACCAATTTGCTGCAATGTTCTTGTTGTTATCAGGAGCTGTAAGACGCTTCAGGCAGGACATCCTTGGCCTTATCAGGAACTGTCTGTAGCCTACCTCCCTTTACACAGGGACCTAAGATCTATTGCTTCAGCTAAATAATTGCTATACTGTTAACACTTAAGCATTATTCCCCCAAGCTGTGTTAGCCCCAAGCTGTAATTTTCTTTATGTGTGTTACAATTCTCTCTATCAAAAGTATCTTGGAAGATTTTGGCTAACGGTGCTATCTGGTGACATAACTATGGGGTAAAGGAAACACTCATGGGTTCTGACCCATTATAGGTGAAAATACTTGAGTGAATTTGTTGACAGCTCGAAATTCACAGTATCATTATTTGAAGACTGTATTCCCCTCATTCTGAGGTGATATTGTATTAATCTGCATGCAAGACACTGCAAATAAATTATTCGGCAATTTGTCCAAAGCATATTATGAAATGTGTTCAATAAAATATTCACATAGCATTTGACTGGCCTTAGTTCAGAGCAGTAATGTCCTAATTTACAAGTAGGATAAGGAAATAAAATAACTTCCACATGTTTTGGTTTATGCTACATATTAGGTACTACATTTTCCCATACCTTTGCTACTTTTACTCTGTGCTCGGTGAAGTTTAATGTCCAGCAGCAAAGATGCTGACAGGCTGACATGTCTGAATATGGCCCTTCCAAACCAGGAAGGGTTGACCTTGATACCAGGTCAAGTATATTCAAGCATCAGGATATTTCAGAGGATTACCAAGATTTTAATTTCCTCCTCATTTGATGTCACTTAGAAAGTGGCTAACAATTCCAGCACATCAAAATGTTTCTGAATAAAGTTTCTGAAGGTTTTTAGGGTCTTTTTAGACTTCATTCTACTTCGTAAAGGTTGTAAGACTATTCAAACTCATAAGGCTTTTTACTAAAAAGCTTTATTTGATAAATGGTTTCTTTTATCTAAGTGCATTAGAATGCATTACTCACATGTCTTGTTCAGAACCCATCATTGAAACATTAGCTACTCAGGCCTGAGGTGGTAGAAAGGTGCAGTGCACTGGAACACTCAGTACATTACCTGTGTCATGGTATCAGTTTTCAGGGAATGTTCAGTCAAGGAAAGTTCAGTCTATGAAAAAGAATCTACCAGTCTGTCCTTCCTCCTGCTTCCTTCTCCTTTAAGACTCTGAACGTGGAGAGCTGGCTGGACAACTCCCCTGACTATTGCTGGGCATAGGTCTTACTTCAAAATAATTTTATTAAATCCAAGTTGACACCATCAGTGTCTAAATTCACCAGAGCCTTCTGGAAGCTCAGGTCACCCTGTGCCCTCTGTAATGCTTCAGTGCCATCCTGCAATAAATCCCCTGCACAGCTGGAGGCTCTGTTAAGTTTCTGCAGTGAAAACACTGGACATAATTTAATTCGCTGGTAGCATTAAAGTAATGAGTCCAAGATGAGCATAAGCATTGAAGAAAAGGTTGTCTGAGTTCCTCCGCTGAGAAATAAATGGCCCTGATGGATGTGCTTTAATTTTTATTGTGTAAAGGATGCAGATTTCGTGTTTATTTCTTTTACCTTGACTGTTCTTGCTAACTGAGAGACTTCACAATGAAGTCTTTTTTACCTTTACCTGGCAGACGTGCATTATTTTGAGAAAACAAGTGGTTATTTGTTTAGGTGAACTTTTTCCTACAGCCTTGTAATGTATCAGGCTACTCCAGTATTTTCTTACAGAGACGGCAGCTGATGTTTAAAGCCACAGATGGGCTGACTGGTCAGTCCATAATAAAGATGTAATTGGCATTCATCCACACGGTCAAAGTGATAATTAAAAAAAGCCTCAGGTTTGTCTGGGTTTTTTTACTAATAGCATTGACAAACATTTTGCTTAGACTAATTTCTACCAATACTATCCCTCACTTCGCTAGTATAGAAACTTCTTGCGATGCGATATTCCTACAGCTTGCCATCGCCATTGATATAAAGAGGACAAAGAGAGAGACTTCTGAGAAGAAAGCTATACAGCAGCATCTTGAAACACCCCAGAAACAGGCCTGTGAGATCAAAGTAAATTGCAGCAATTCATCTTCCACTTGTTAAATGCACAGAAAGAACTTTCAAAGAAAACTGCAAACTTTTCTCTCAACCCATAAGGCTGTCAGCTCAGAAGGTAAGAAATAGACCTCATCATTAATGATTACATTGAGTATTTGTATACTCAGTGAAACCTTCAGAACTGTGTGTGTCCACATTTGGATACAGTCCTTGACAACTTCTGTAGGTTTCAGGGTAAAAAGAGATTTATTTCTCTTAAAATACATTAAATATAAGAGTGATTAAAGTAAAAGAATCATTCCCTTTAAACGCGTTTAATATTTTGTAATAAGCAGTAATATTCACTAGTCAGCCTGTGGTGTGTTAGATGTAATGAGCTTGTGCTAACAGTGCTACTGCGAGTGAACTACGACACGTCATTTTTAATACCGTGTTGAACCAATTCGAGTGCTGCCATCAAGCACAAGTCTGATCTCTTGCTAACAGATCTTAAGATGTCATTCATTCAGGGTTAATGGGAGGAATAATTAAATATCCTTTGTGCAGTGATAGTTGAAATGGTAAGAAGCCACAAGATGAAGGTTGGCACTGAACGTGTGCTTGAAGCTCTATTTTTGCTCATCTTTGAGGCAGAAAGTGAAGACAACCAGAGGAGAAAGAGAGAAGGCATAAGTAGTAAAGCAAAGGATTATCTCCCCAGGAGAAACGGGCATCTTGCCATTGTAAATAGACAATTCTAAAGCAAAGAAATGCTTGGCTTAAACAATCAGTTGCTCCAGTTAAAGGAGCCAACCAATTCCAATATTGGCTAGTAACTTTAATTAATAAAATGAGGTCAACCTCTAGCCTCCACACTGCTGCTGCGGTTAAGTAAGATTTGGTTGCAGAGTTCGAGTCTGAACCTCCGTCAGATCTCTCGGTTTGTCGTGACGATGCTGGCTGGTTTACAGCCAACTACGGCTTTTCTGCTAAGGCTCTGTCAAGCTCTGTCCTAGTTTTAGAACAATATATTTGTTATGTTTCAATCCCCAAGGGCTGTATCTACACCAGATTTAATTAAAACTGGGAACACTAATCAGCAGGTCTGCCTGTAAGATTTCTAAGACCGCAACTGCAGTCACTGTCCCCAAGCGAAGTGGCTTTTGCCTTCTAACACTGTGGGAAACATTGAAGTAATGCTCCTGGATCCCAGATCCAAGAGCCTGCAGTGCCACTGTTGCTTACTACTAAGCCTTCTGAATAGCAGCACATTCATTTGGGACAGAATGTCTTTGAATACCTCAGTATAAGGGTTGCATAGTTGAGTTCTATAACAAATACTCTTCCTACATTCGCAAAACATAAAATAACAGCAAGACTTTTTACTGATGAATATGCACAAGAAAGATAAAAAGGATCTCGAGTAATTTAGTGTCCTTTGCAATGACCTCCCATCTAGGTGTTATTGCATGTACCTGTCTCAAAGTCCTGAGCCCTGACCAGGGCATCTCTGTTCCCTTGTGGCCTGGGCAACTGGGTTTTCTTCCCTGCATGTGGATGACAGGAGGACGGGGAAGTAAACGCACACTCACAGCTAGGAAGTAGGTAAACGTCCAGAAGTGCAGAGGTTGCAGCTAAAAGCCAACAAAGGGAAGAATTATTTACTTTGCTGTTTTAAAGAAGGAGGAGAGGAGCAAGGAAGAGGGAATCAAGTGGAAATAGTAAGCGATAAATGTAAATGCTTACATTTGCATTGCTGTGATGTTGTCTAAGAGTGCGGAAATTTCATGGGTTATATTTTACTTCCACAGGAAGTTCTGTGTTTATATTTAATTTCTAAGAACCCAAGGGCAAAGCAAAGCAATTAAAATTTTGGAGACTTAAAAAAAACTTCAGAAGCTTCAAGGAAAATACCTTTAGCTGATTAGTTGTACAATGCATCTTTAATGAGAAGTAAATTAGGATTGCATTATTTCCTAGGAGGATAAGGAGAGACATTAGATATCTGCATTGATAATGGAGGGTTTAGGAATAATCTAACACCACGAGCTGCTTTTCTGGAAAAAATAGGAAACTCCTATATGGCCTAATGCACAGATAAGAAAAGCAGTGAAACAAATAAATCTTAGAAGTAATTTCACTCAAAAGCTTATTGCGAGTTGAATTTTGACATAGTCCCATCACTCTTTTGATCTCTTTAGGCTCATCCATTGTTTGATATTTATCCATGTTTCTCTATTTTTATCAAATTGTTGGTTTGTCTTGAATTCTGATTTTAATGCAAACTAATTTATATAAAAAGTGCAGGCTGCAAAATCTAGAATTAATTTTGACTGACCCACCTGTAAAATACTACCTCCTGTATTTAGCAACAGCAAAAAAAAAGTCGATTAAAAACATGGCTCAGAAATACACTTCATGAAATATTTCTTCTCAGTTATCCTATTGTGGCAGTGTACCAGATGAAGGGGACAAGGAAAGTCCTTTGATTGGGAAGATTGGCAGCATTTATGTTTTTAAATCAGTTGAATTCTAAATAAGCATTTATTGTCTGGGTTAAATTGCTACACAGTGAAAAGGAATCATAGAGGCATAGAATCACAGAATGGTTTGGGTTG
>NW_010165112.1:2003-2238 GCF_000695765.1 Mesitornis unicolor | reverse complement strand
CAGGCATCCGTCAGCCGCTGGTAGCTGCTGGAGAGGAACAGGATCTTGTGTTCGGTCAGCGCCGCGCAGAACAGGTACAGCACATTGGTGATGCCTGCGGAGACAGGGAGAGGGCTCAGAAATGGGGACTCCCCTCTCGCACCCCATTACAGACCAGTCATGCCCTGGGCTGGATCCCACTCCCCATCCTGTCAGAATCACACATCACTGGGTTGGGAAAGACCTTGAGGATCAT
>NW_010165112.1:0-1292 GCF_000695765.1 Mesitornis unicolor | reverse complement strand
AGCCATGACTTCAGGATCCCTGTGCATGAATTGGGATGTGTCCCCCCATACTCCTGGGCAAAGCGGGGCCGGGGGAGGCTCCATCTGATGCAGAAACGAGCCCCGAGGTGGTCGCGGTGCAATGGGGGCCGCATTTGGGGACCATCGAGGCGGCTTTTTGGCACAGGGGCCGGGTCTCACCCAGCTGGCGGAAGAGCAAGGCCACGCTGCAGCTGCTGACGGGCAGGGAGTCGTTGATGGGCGTCTGGATCACTTGCCTGTCCCCGGCTCCCAGGGAGATCGTCCTCTGCAAGACACAACGCACACGGTCACCGGACAACGCGCATCCCCGTGGCCACCCAAACCCCCCAGCACAACCACCCCGGTGGCCAACACGGGTCTGCCTGGCCGGGCCACGGGTTACCAGGAGGCACGGCCACCCCTTGGGAGCCAGCAAAGGAGGCAGCAAGCCCCAAGACCCAGCATTGGGTCTCAGGGCTTCTCCTCCTCCAATATCATTCGCCCAACCTCATTCTTACTGCACAGAGACGCCCACAGGGGGTCACATCTCTGCCCCTTTTCTCCTCTTTCCACTCCTCTTTTAGGAAATCACCGCTTTTACCACATCGCCCCCTCCGCGCTCAGCCACCCCCAAGCCCTAAGAGCTCAAACCACCACAAAAACACACAAAAATCGGCTGCCAAACGCCTTCATTTGGGCAAAACACCCCCGGCCCAAGCTGGTCTCGCAGCCCAGGTCGTCACCCCTTAGCGCAGCAACGGTTTCAAGTCAAAAAACGCAATTTTAAAGGCTGACCCTGCAACCTTTCGCAAGCCAAACGCAGCCAGTGCAGCAAAAACCCCGCTGGGTCCTAGAGGCGCAGCAGCGCAATTTATAATTGGGAAATCCTGGTCTTTTAAAGGCAGGAATCTTTACAGCCAAGCTTTCCCAGCCCAGGCCGCCGCGTTTCCGCACCCTCGCGGCGACGCGCAGGCGGAGCGACCCCGACCCCGGCACGCGCGGACGCACAAAGGGTGCCCGTCGCCTCCCAAAATGTGGTTAAAGAGGGAGGTGGGCGATGAGGAGCCAGACCCGAGGGAGGAAGAAGAGGCGTGCGTACCGCTGCTTCGTCGTCCGCGTCAGGCTGGGATAGAGACAGACAGAGATGGCACGGTCAGTTAGAGACACATGGACACACACAGAGAGAGGGGACGGCGGTGCTGGACTTGAGGGGACACAAAGCACGGCAGGGACACACCACAGCAAACACAGCTTTATCAGAGATCTGGGTGAGGGGATCGAGTGCTCCCTCA
>NW_010165111.1:0-803 GCF_000695765.1 Mesitornis unicolor | reverse complement strand
CATGTACCCTTACACACACGTACAGACACTCTTATATTTTTACACACATGTACACTTGCACACACATGTACAGACACCCTTACATTCTTACACACATGTACAGACACATGCTTGCACACACATGTACAGTTACCTAGGTACATATATGTACAGACACATGCTTACACACACGTACACTTACACATGTACAGGCACTCTTACATGCTTATACACACATGTACACTTAAACACATGTACAGACACTCTTACACGTGTCCAGACACATCTTACACATGCACGGTTACACAGGTACACATGTACAGACACATACTTACACACACATGTACACTTAGACATGTACCCTCACACACATGTACAACACTCTTACATGCTCACACGTGTACACCTACACACGTACACATCCACACACACACGTAGACACACACATGTACAGGCACTCTTACATGCTTATACACACATGTACACTTACATATGTACACACAAATATATGTACACACACTTTTACACGCGTACCCACACGTGTACACTTACACACCTGTACAACACTCACACACACGTGTACACTTGCACACATGTACACACACTCTTACACACATGCTTACACACACGTGTACACCTACACACGTACACATCCACACACATGTACAGGCACTCTTACATGCTTATACACACATGTACGCTTACGTATATACACACATGCTTCCATATGTATGCTTACACACATGTACAACACTCTTACACGCTTACACACACGTGTACACTTACACACGTGTACACACACTCTTACACACACGCTCACACAC
>NW_010165110.1:380-586 GCF_000695765.1 Mesitornis unicolor | reverse complement strand
CTTTTTTACTGTATATAGTTGCCAATGCTTGTATTATGCCCCCTTTTTTACTGTATATAGTTGCCAATGCTTGTATTATGCCCCTTAATCCCAAATAGCATAGACATATGTTTTATCCAAGGCTATGATGTATGTATTCCTTAGAAATTATTGCATTTAACCATTATAATATAGTGCATAGGGAGGGGGGAGGTGTGGGTAGTTAG
>NW_010165110.1:0-205 GCF_000695765.1 Mesitornis unicolor | reverse complement strand
TCTGATGGCCCTCGCAGACCCAAAGGTGGGGTCGCTGAGCTGTTCCTCAACCAGGTCGCTACGCCTCTGAAGGCAACAGAGAGGAATTTGGGAGACGCCATGGGGAGGGGATGAGGAGCAATGGGGGATGATGGGGCACCCCAAAGAGACAGAATGAGTGGGGGTGGCCTTTGGGGGCGGGGATTGAGGGGAGGGGATGGGAATT
>NW_010165109.1:0-24576 GCF_000695765.1 Mesitornis unicolor | reverse complement strand
TATTTTAATTGTATTTATATTTTATATTTATATTGTATCATAAGATCTCTCTAATAAAGTGTCTTCCATTTTTTGTTTAATTTTTGATAGATGGCATTGAAACTGTGGATGCTGGGTGGCTGACATGTCAGACAGAAATAAGATTACGCCTGCATTATTCTGAGAAACCACCTGTAGTGATATCTAAGAAGAAATTTAAAACATCAAGGTTTAGGTAAGAGCCTGCTCATCTCCGTTTGCAATTTATCTCATGTTAAGTGTCAATACCGATGATTCTTTTCTACTTTTTAATGAAGGAGCCTTTAAATTAGTTTCAAATTGCTAATAGGGGTATACCACCAGGCCAGTTTCCAGGTGTTTAAGCACTTTGTAGAAATATGACCATAACATTAAATCAGTGGTGTGTTTGTTACCTGATTTTATTATTAATGCAGTCTCAGAAGATTTTCTTCTATTTCAGCAGAGGAAGACAAACTGTCGAACAAAACTATGCTGGTTTCACTGCTGACATAATACTTTTCAGCTCTTGCCTTTCTGATAGTTCTTAATCTATTAAATATGAATAAAGCAGATGTGATAGAGCAAGTTAAGCAGAAGGCAACAGGTGTCTTTCACAAATACTGGCTTTGATGTTTCCTGCTTCTTGGCTGGAGCTGTAGTGTTTTAAGTAGTTCTCTGCTATTACTTTCATAGAGTTTTCTTCTTTGTTCTTTTTTCTAAGCTTCTCAAAAAGAGCAGAATGGAATTGAAAGTTGGGGGGAAAGAAAGGGAGAAGGCTTCCAGGTTTTTGGCTTGGTTTTTCTTAAAGTAAACAGCCTTCTCCACTTAATATGGTTAATTCTCCACTGGCATTAGAGATTTCCAGTCAACATGAATGCTGGAGATGATAGCGTTCTCTGGTCACTTCTGTTGCTATTTAGATGTTTGATGGTTTTATCTGCATAGGTGTCTTAAAAATCTGACATTATTATAACTGTACAGCTGGCTGGCAGAAGTGGGTATCTTGGTCCTGATGTTTTGAGGACTGTGCTGTTGTCCTGGATGTTTGATCCCCTTAATCTCTTGAATTTCTGGGATCTGGAGCTTGCTCTCTTCTCTTCCCCTCCCTAACCCTGAGCCCCTTTCTTTCCTGCATGCGGTTTTTTTTTTTGGATCTCTATGGTTGCCAAACTTCATCCCAGCATGTATCTTTGTACAGAAATAATTGAAAAAGAGTAGAGATGTATAAAAACCTCTCCTCCTTAACTAAAGCCTGACATGCCTCTCAATCATGAAGGCATGATGATTGTTACTACTAAAAATACTCAGCAAAAGTGCTTTTCTACAGCAGCAATTTTTGGTAGTGTGTTAGCCATGTGTTACTCTTACCAATGGGAAAGAGGGGACCGGACAGACAGACTTAATAGTGTTTCTCCCAGTCCTAATCTTGCATACAACCCATCTTCTTGTTTGCAAAGGATTATAGTTCTGTGTTTTCTATAATGGAAAATGTTATAAGTAACCCAAAAAATTTTCTATTAAATTGCTAGAAATTAGATTTTGAGCTCGTAATGTATAAGCAACTTCCAGCACACCACTATAAGTGATATACAGATCATTCAGTTAACCTGGGAGTTACTTCTGTACTGTGTGCCTTATTTTGATGGTCTGACCCTTGAATTGTAACTTCCCGCCCTCCCCTTCTGATGAGGGGAGAGTTAATTCTTGCTGAAGAATGTTGTATTAAGTAAATACTCATGTCCTGTTCGCCAGAGCATTGCAGTTTTTCCTTATGTGTTATAGCAGGTAGAGAGAGCATTTTCTGAAGCCTGATTCTTGTCTCTAAATTTGATGGTTGAAGTCCAAACTTGATAAGCTGGGTGTATTCCTTAGATACTGTTTGCCTAAAAAGTTGTATCTACCCAGGTAGTTTGTGACTGTCAACTGCTATGGCAGTGCCATTTTTCAAGTTTGTAGAGCATCTGTCAGTATTGTGTTGCATTTTTTTAATGAGGGTATTAAGAATGTGGACTTAGTGTAAAGGATTTCTATGATTGTAATTGTTTCTTTGAGACACAGCTTCAGCTTTACTAGTGAATTTGCATCTAAGGACATGTTAAGTTTTTATCTCATCTACTGTTTGGATGATCCAGAAAGGGATTTGGATTACTCATATATAGCTTCCATAACTGACATATTTCATTCTGAGTGGAAAGTTTGTTCTGTATAATAATGATTTTGAATCTTGTAGAGAGGCCTATTCTACTCAGTCCAGGATTTTTTGGAAATTACATTTGGTTTACTTTTAAGTGATCATTTAGGATTTCTCAAGGGACTTACTAATTACTTCAGAGTGCCTTATTGGTGTTCAGAGAGATGTAAAGTTGTGTGTGTGCTTAGTAGCAGCCACCAATGTTCAGCTGTTGAGCTTGATTACTGCTATTTTCAGTGCTTCTCATTAGCCTTTCAGCATTATGGGTATCAACCTGTGGAGAAAGGCTGTCTATTTGGCAGCCCAAAACACTAGTTAGTTTGGAGTGCTGCTTCTCAGAGCACTAGTACAATTTTCACATTTACCCAAGTTTTAGGAGTGACTTGAGCACTTAAATCTGTCTTAAGTAAGATTTAGACAGCATAAAGTTCTGTCCTGTAGGTGGTGGAGGTAAGAAGAACACTTGTGTTGTGTGAGCTTCTGCTCAAGTTTCTTTCTAATTCTTTAGTGTTTCCAAAGACTCTCCTGTGACTTAACCATTTGTTTTGTATTTCTGGTTGAGTAGAGTAAAATTGACTCTAGAAGGCCTAGAGGAAGATGAGGATGATGAAGAGGGCCAAGAAAAAACATCCCCTACTGTCCCTCAGAAAATGGCAAACACTGTGGAGTTCTCCTTAATAAGTAACAACGAATATAAATGTCGACACTCTCAGCCAGACTGTGGTTATGCTTTGCAGCCAGACCGATGGATAGAATACACTATACAAACCATGGAGCCTGATAACTTGGAATTAATCTTTGATTTTTTTGAGGTATGTCTCTTTATCACTAAGAAGCAACTTTCGTCTGCCTTCAAGAGGTAAAATAAATTACCGTGAATTTTTCACTATCACGATAGGGCTAATGCTTGATATTCTTGATCTTTTGGACTTGTGTAAACAAGCTACGAGACTGTTTGCTACTGCTCCATTTTGCACAGAGGTTCTGTGAGTCTTCTAGATATGGCACAGAAAACGTTGCAGTTTCTGCTTATTTAGAAATCAGTACAAATAAGTCTCAAATCTTAGTTTGCAGTACTGCATGTTGTTAGGTTGACTTGGTTTTTATCCTTTACCAGAGATTAGTTTTGCTTATCCTTCTGTAATCTGAACTGTGTGTATATGAACTAATTAAATTATGACTACTTGATCTTGATTTTTTGGAAGTTATAAACAAAGAGACTTCCAGCTAAGCAGTGCAAATTAAAACGGACTGCTTCCCCATTGTCACTACTACACCTGTTATTTTGCACTTTTTTTCTGAAAGACTGTAATATTCAAAGTCCTTTTTAAAAGAAAACAGCTTTTGTCTCCTCATACTGTTTATGTAGAAGAAAGTTTTAATCATTCTCTATTTAGTCTAAAAATACCCACAGATCACTTAGTTCATGATTGTAAGGTGACTATGTGGTCCTGAACCTGATGATGGTCAAGAAGTCCATGTTCTGCATGCCAATTGCCCTCTTCTTTCCATGAAAATGAGTATAATGTTGTTTTAAGCTTATTTATTAGTCCAGTTCATCTTTGTTCTAAACATGACTTGGTCTTTTCAGAAGACAAGCTAATCCATGCATGCAACTTTGATCTGAAAAGCTAATAAAATCTGAGTTTTCAAAGACAAATCTACCTGATTTCATAGATTTCCATCAACAATTTCATATTCCTGATCATAACTTGCAACTCATTGTTATACTGAACAGTTTTTAGCCTGAAATTAATGTTTTCTGTAACACACAAGAAATTTCTGTTACATCAATGCCTGTATATATCTTCCTGAGGATCAAGGTTTTCATGAGGGAAGAGTTTGTTTAGCATTCTCACCTAGATATAACAGTAGGTGTTTTGGTTTCTTTTGTTTTTTTAGGAAGATTTAAGTGAGAAAGTAGTACAAGGTGATGTGCTCCCAGGTCATGTAGGCTCTGCCTGCCTCCTGTCATCCACACTTGCCGAACGTGGAAAGAGGGCTGGAATTCTTACTCTTGCTATTATGAGCAGAAATCCAAGGAAGACAATTGGAAAAGTTAGAGGTACAGTTGCTGCGAACAGATGTAGATAACTTTACTGGAAGTCATCTATTATTTATTGATATATGAAGCACTTGTTTTTATTTCTTGTAGTGGACTACATAATTATTAAGCCGATCCAGGGATACACTTGTGATATGAAGGCTTCGTATGCAAAATACTGGAAACCAAGAACAACTCTAGATGTTGGACACCGGGGAGCAGGAAATTCTACCACAACAGCTAAGTAAGCTCATTTGCATTTTAATTTGGAGAGAGGGTTATGTATTGGTATTGGCTGATACCAATTGAGGAAGCAGACAGTTTAAAATGAAAAACTACAACCCATAATCGGTGAAATCACTTCAATATCAAACATGGGTGTTCTGTAAAACCGACTTCTGATTTGTATTTCTGTTGCTTCAATGGACTTCTGTGGCACACTACATCTGACAAAACCTTTTTCTGTTATTTCAGACTTGCTAAAGTTCAAGAGAACACTATTGCCTCTCTGAGGAATGCTGCTAGTCACGTATGTACGCACATTTGCATGCACATGGTAACTGTATAGTTAAAACGAGTGTGGCTTGTATGCCTAAGTTCTGTGATTCAATACAATGAATGGTACTTCTACTGATAGAAAATTACATCAAATCACCATGGAAATTCCCTGAGAGAGAGGAAGGGAGGTAGCTGGATTAGACTGTGATTCTCAAGTTCCTCAAAAATAACCTCAGCTTCTATCTGAAATATTTTGGTGGTGTTTTGATATAGGGAAAATGGTAATCTCAGCCATACATAGGGCTGAAACAACTTTGAACAAATGAGTAAAATCTTAGCTTTACTAGAGTCTGTCATCGTACTCTGAGGTGGCAAAGGTCTTGCTTGGAGACTGCTGAGTACCTAGAATTGGCATCCAAAAATGAGATCCGGGACTGAGCTGGTAGAATAAAGCAGTCTTTTGTTCCAGTGCTTGCTAGAATGAAGCCTTTGAATGGTGAGATCAGACTTTCGATTTGGGAGATACTAGATTCAGGTGCTTAAATTCTGTGATTGAAATGGTCTCTTTTACTCCATCCAATAATCTTGGTCACTGAAGTGATCTGTGATAAGAGTGATCTAGATGATCTAGTGAGATACTGCAGCAGATCAGCTCGAGTCAGAAGCACATTGAGGTTTTTTTGTCTAGCTCCTGTTTTCATGGTGAAGAGCTGTGGTTACAGCTTAACTTGTAGGGCTCCTAAGCTTTTTCAGGTACTTGTTCTCCAATGCAGATTCTTAACAAACATCTTTTGAAGTTGTTAAAGGGATGGGAGCAGAATCTGGATTATTATGCTTATTGGTTAGTGATTCTGGCATATTGCATTTCCTAAGAGTCATAGCTGAAAGCTTTCTCTTGTTTGGGAGTCAGAGTGTAATTTGAACAGTGTCTGGAACATGCACTGACTGTGGAGCAGAAGAAAACTGCAGCTACTAAAGGATCCTTCTGAACAGTAGCTCTTAATTTCTGGGTGGATACTGCAGGTTTACAGAATGCTTCTTAAAAGCCCACAAGAAGTATGAATTAAGGCAGAAATTTACTATGAAGTTGTCAGCAATACCACCAGAAAAGTACTTTCACCTACTTGCATGGTGGAAAGGCTGAAGCCCACCAATGTAAAAATATTTCTGCTGAAAAATGCCTGTCCTGTTTTCTTTCTGTACTTACTGAAAAAGAGTATGTGAGTCAGAATGATAATTTGAATGGTATTCTTGGGAGGCCTTTCAAAGGAATGATTTGGAGACAGTCAAAACAAATTTTAAAGAAGTTTGTGTTTCTTTTTCTTTCTGGCCCTCTTTCCTTACAGAAAGATTGTACTTAGAGATCTTGTTTGATCTTTCTTCCTTTTTAAGCTTAACAGAAAGTAACATACAATCACTTGTATTTTGGTGGGGCAGTGGGGAGGAGGGGGGAAGGGTACCACAAAGGCATCTATGTTTAAAAAATATATAAAAAATATATATATGTATCTCAGAGCTCTGTTATGGTAACTACAATACTTTCCCATATATATTTTTAACTATTTCTAATCCACTGAGTATGATTTAAATGTTAACAGCCAGTTGCATTCAACTTCTGGTTGATGCCCAAGATCTGTAAATACCTCGCAACTTACCTGCAGTTCTGTAGTCCTTGTGGATTTTTTGTCTTGTTGTATTTTTCAATTTTCTATAGGGAGCAGCATATGTGGAATTTGACGTACATCTTTCTAAGGATCATGTGCCTATTGTATATCACGATCTGACATGTTGCATGGCCATGAAAAAGGTAAAGGTGATGATATCTGTGTTCCGTTTTTAAACGTGGGCATTCCATAAAGTAAAACGCCAAACTCTCATTGAAATAATTCTGGGGAATCAAGGGATGGAATAGGAATAAGTATGCAGCATTACTGCGTGCATAAAGTAGAGCAGAGACGTTGAGTTTTTCTTTTTGATGTTGTAGCAACAGCATTTCAAATGCATGATTTGAGACTCTCAAGCCTACATCTGTAGTTATTTTTTAGCTTTTTTAAATACATGGTTTGGAAGAGAAATGCAGACAAATCCACTATATTCAGTAGCACCTCTGGGATGCTTAGACTGTCAGAGTAATAATTGTTTCTTTTTTCAGGGTGAGTTAGTGTGATTCTCAGCATGACTCATCATTCCTGCTGATACTTGAGTGTATACTTCTATTAAATAGTTATGTACTTAGGAAAGCTATTTAGGTCAAACCAAAGTCTACCTTGTTTGGTATCCCAGTGGTGGCCAGTAGATGGAAAGCAGAAAAGTGGAAGCAACAGGCATCCCCTTGATTTAAGGTGTTTAGTCACAAATGGCTTGGCTTCTATTAGTTTCTCTCTTTCCTTAATCCTTTTTTCCTTCAGCATTTTGCTCTGTCCTTTAACTGTTAGGTAAGCAATGTACTGCATGTCTCGTTGGGACAGTGAGGCTGAAGAGCTGCTTTTGGATTACTTGGTGAAATAAAAGGAAAGGAATTAAGACAGAGGTTCTAGGAGCAGCAAAATGGCTCTTGAAAGCAAGTGTCCCTCCTCTTCCTTTCCTTGCTTACCTCATGAAGTTGCAGTTTCTTCTTTTTTAACCAGAAACTCCTTTCTGCTCTTTCTGTGTCAAGAGTAGTACAAGAAGCGGTGGACAGTACCATTACTCTGACATACAGATAAGCATTCCTTAGAAGGTGCCCTGGACAGTCTATCACAATACCTGCTAAATATTCAAGTTTTATGAAGCACAACAATTGAGTGTTTGTTTTGCAATTTTGCAATTCATAAGAAGCTTGATCTTTGAACAGTTGTGGAAATGGAATTGTGACGAAGGGAAATGCATATTCAATATATATTGAATCAGTATTGTCTCTTTGAGTAAAAATCCCTTTTTAGTGAAGGGGGAAGTGAAAAATGGATTGATGGAATTTTTTTGACACCAGATCTTTATTTTGGGAATGAGGTGTGTGTGTCTCAGTTTTTTCAGGACACTTGTCTTTTTTTATTAGTTTCTGTGACATTGAGTAGATGCTAATAAATTGAATTGCATTGGAGTATTTTTAGTGCATTTCTTTACTTGCAGACTCTTTTCTGAATATATGAACTGATCAAATTTTTAAGGAAGAACATTGAAGCTTTTGACTTCCATGAAAGACCAAATTCTATTTGTTTTTTTTTTTCAAATTGACACGCTTTTGACTGCCCTATGTTGTCTCCTGAAAACTGATAATCTTAGTCATATCGTAATTTTACTTGTCCTTATGAATAAAAGACTAAAAATTAGTTGCCTTTAATGTTGCTATATGAAAAGCATTGTTGGCATTTTTGTAATTTTCAATGATGCTTAATTATGTATTATTTCTCTTTAAAGAAACAGGATGCGGAGCCTTTGGAACTGTTTGAGATCGCGGTCAAAGAACTCACGTTTGATCAGCTGCAGTTATTGAAGGTATTGTTACTTTGGCTAGTATCGTATACTAGGTGTGGAATTTCAAATTGTGGATGAAGCTTGGTTTTTTTTGGAGTGACTATAGCTAGTTTGGGAGAGCACAAGTTTTAAAAAATTTATACAAGTAG
This sequence comes from Mesitornis unicolor, assembly GCF_000695765.1. Classification (NCBI taxonomy): domain Eukaryota; kingdom Metazoa; phylum Chordata; class Aves; order Mesitornithiformes; family Mesitornithidae; genus Mesitornis; species Mesitornis unicolor. The sequence continues at coordinate 16,241 of NW_010165109.1, read as the reverse complement.
AACAAGTAGCAAATTCCAACAACAGTACTTTTGTACCATCCTTACAACTTGAATAAATTTCATTACTTATAGAAAGATAATCTGACAACTTGTGTAGACCCATATCATGGTAACATTGATAAGTTTTTATAGAAAGAGGCTGAAAGGAGTGGTAGGGTTCCTTGAAGGCAAGTGCTTTGGGGTCTTTGAAGAAGAATATCTGTCACAAAGTCTGATTTTCAAGTACTTCCCTGTTAACAAGGGAGGTGCAGATTATGCTGAACTGCTCTTCAGAGGTGCATGTGGAGGTGTAAAAGGGTCCATGATTCAATAGTATGGATTGAACAAATTGTCTAGAATTAGTTGATGGGTTTTGTTTAATTGGGTATCACTGTGTCTTCCAAACAGAAGTGCCCTGCCTTCTAAAAGAGCAGTCAAGGGATGAGACTGGGTCACTGAAGACCCAGCTGAGAAATCTGTCCTTAGTCAAGGAAGTACCTGGCTGGACCAAGCAAGAACTATGTTTCTTATAACTACTTGGTCTCCTCCTTTTTGTGGAGAGGGAGAATTTGAATGGAGTGAAGGAGTTGGCTGTGCCTGGCCTAATTCTGTCTCAGTATGTGGCTGCATTGAGACTGCTGTTGACTCTCTGCACTTGATTGGAAACAAGGGGTCTAACATCTGACAGAGGAGGATTTAATGTTCAGACTTCCTCATGTCTTAATATTAAGTTATACTATGTGTGTTTCTACCCTTGAACAGGTTTTCTGAATTTTCATAAGAACATTTTCAGTTTGTTTCTGAACTTTCCTTGAAATCTTTTTGTTTTAAAGTTTTGGAAGAGAATTGTAATTCATACTACAATTTCCTTTATTCTTTTTCAAATTACTACAACTGTGAACTAAAAAACAATTTATAAGGAAAATTGGTTACATTTTACATGTAGTAAGATCTTTATGGGTGCAGTATTTGTTAATTTTACGCTTGTGCTCTTTAGCTGGCTCACGTGACTGCCCTGAAAGTAAAAGATCACAATGGTATGTACTAGTCTGCAAGAGTCTTGAGACTTATTTATTACCATGTAATGATACATATTCTGTGGTTGAAGTCACTTGTTCTAATCACGTTTTGCCGCGTCCTGAACATTTCTAAATGTTTGTGTGGTTACTTTTATTTTGTGCATGCTGTAGACTTCTTTGGGAAGTAAATACCTGGATGGGAGTTACTCCCCCCTTGGGAAGAGAGGACAGGAATGTAGAAGATGAATGCAATTGTTATGAATATTCATTCATAACTTGTCACTGATGTTTCCACCTTATGCTTCTCTAACTGTACCTTTTTGATAGCTCTTCAGAATTGCCAACAAGAATGTAGATAAACTGCTCTAGGATGTCTTATATGTGCTGTAAATTTTTGGCCTTAATTCATCCCCTTTATATAGGGACAGCAAAATGGCAAGGTATCTCACATGTCCTACCTGTCTGGGAAAAGACCAAATAAATGAGCCTTGACAGGCGAGGCCGCTTCTACTGGATGCGAGTCAGTGACTGAAATGAGGAGGGATGGGAGAAGCTGTGTCTGATAAATATTCTGGCAAGGCTTTTAATAGGGTTAAAAAAAAATTTCCACTGGCAAAACAAATTGCCAACACCATGGTTGGAACATGTCAGTGTTAAGAGGGAAGGCTTAGATAATGAAGTTATAGATCCGGTTCCATTCTTTGCTCTTGAAGGCCTTAAGATTTTGAGTCAGTCTTTTCTTGCTGGGATTAGCAGTGCTGCTATTTGTTTCTGTTCAATATTTTGTTTCTTTTCAGCATCTTTTAAAGAAGAAGAAAACTCTTTTGAGACCCAGCCATTTCCTTCTCTGCAAAGAGTAAGCATTAAATATAGAGCAATAGAGATTGATTGTGGAATGTGAAAACATGCATTTTTTTTTTTCTTTCAACTTTGCACACTTAGCAAGGGGTACAGATTTTTGGCTTTAGTCCTCCTATACCAATGCTGCAACTGAAACTGAGGCTTTATTGTTACAGCCACCAGAGGCTTTTCAGCACCTGAAAGTAGTCGTTTGTGTATCTTTCAAGCTTCTTAATTCACGAATCCAGGTTGTATACCTGAGGATACACTGTTTTACAGCTGGTTAACACCCGGCCCTTGCATTTTAATGCATTGACAACTGTTTGCTAATTTTGAGAAAACCCTGGCCTTTGGCAGTTCTTCACATACTCTTGGCCATCTAGCAGAGCCAGACACAAAAATGTTACATGAACTTCTAGTATGTTCCCATTTGTGACTTTTTGCCAGCTCTGGGCTTTGTGTTGGCTTATTTGTCACAGAAACAGACAATTGTTGACCAAATACAATTTGATACCGTTTGCTGTGGGTTTTTTCTTGAACTACTATTTTTTTCCCCCCCTTACTGTTTTTCCTAATGTCTGAGCTGATCATGAACATGCTTTTTAGGAACTTGTTTTATACAATAATACTGCTTTTTATTTGGATTATAGAGACGATTAGGATAAAGTTAAGAGGATTATGTCAGAGCATGCATGAAATATCCATCAGTTACAGGTCATATACCCCACTGTATTTTTTACTGTCTGATCAGATTACTTCATAACTACAGAAAATAAAGGACTTTGTGTAATAGACTAAACTGTGAAGTTTCAATTCCTCTACCTGTTTTGATTCCCCAAATTTAATTTTCTTCCTGTAAGAAAGGGTGTGTTAGTCCCTTCTATTCTTGTCATCTTTATAGGGTTAAAGAATTGTACACCAACACTTCCTTAATTTCAGTAGCTGTTAGCTTCACCTTTTGATTTGAAGTCACCTCACAATTAACTCTTTTCAGTAATGTAACATACTTTTAGTCTCATCATAATGGTAAGCTCATGGGTTTCATACTTGGTACTGTGTCTTACTTAAGGTACTTTTTGCATTCAAAAAACCTTCCTGGAGAAGTAAAAAACATTTTTTCATTAGGAGTACAAATGGGGCATTTCTCACACATGTTAAGGTGAATTGACTTACATTTGTACGTTGTCAAAATTTTGTCCTTAAGATTTTATCCATATTTATGTATTTCCTAACTTTAAACTGAAGTAGAAAAAGGTGTCTATGTATCTTGTATTAAATGTTAAAACTTAAGGATTTTTATTCTGCTGTTGAACCCCATTGACATTAAATTCCAATGCGTTCTCCCAGTAATTGCCACTACGGTGCTTAGTTGTCCTCCTTTGCTATGAGGTCTCTTCATAATGAATTTTTTTCGATGAATCCAGGTCCTGGATTCTGTTTCTGAAGATGTTGGGTTCAACATAGAAATAAAATGGATCTGCCAACAAAGGGTAAGTAAAAATGTACATGTGATTTACTTTGATACTTTGCCAGTCTTACTGCTAAAGGTTGTAATTTGACAAGGCAATTGATGAGCTGTAAAGACAGACATAACTTTTTTTAAATGTGACTCTTGTTTTATTATAACATACTATCTTTAGAATTGGGAGTATAATAGCACTGCTCTAGCAAATAAGCAAACTTGCTCTTAAAACAGTAGGGAGTACTTACAGGATTGAGTTCATAACGTAGCTCAGACTGCTTTTAGTAAAAAGACCCTTTTTAAGGTCAGTGGATAGCATGCCTGATCTGCTGCAATACGTGGGGAAAAATGACAAGAAATTCCAACTCCTGGCCTGATGCAGGAACAACACAGTACAGTAATACAAGCAGCTGTTTCCTGCTAGTCAGCAGCACTGCTGATTCAGCTGAATCACTTAGTGCTTGGACTAGAAGAAAGTAATTGTCGAAGCTAGGACTGGAAGCCTGGAGCAGGGGAAAAACTAAGAGTGGTAGGTGGAAGTCCATATGCATGGAGACATGCTTGTGTTCTCAGAGATAGGTACTAGCCTTTCTGGAGTTGACCTGCTCTTCTCAAAGAATGTGTCATTTATTTCTGCATTCTTATATTTAGAAATAGCATTACAAAGTATCTGTAAAAGGTTTCAGTGGTCTTTCATGGAATTCCTTTGTGTTTTCAAAATTAGAAAAGGCTTCCTAGAAATGCTCCCCTCGAATGAGAAGACTGAATTTTTCAGTGAATCTTATTGCTGTTAGGATTCAGCTGCACCTCACAGACAGAATACCAGCATTCAGTAGACTAAAGGAGTGACTTCTGTATTCAGAAAGAACTTCTGTATTCAAACTGAATTTTTATTTTGCTCAGGTTGAATGAGACACTGTTGCTGGTTAAAAGAACTTGAGCAAGCTTTAATTTAAATGGCTGAAACTTGTCCTTTCTTTTTCTAGGATGGACAGTGGGATGGCAACTTGTCAACTTACTTTGATATGAACCTCTTCCTAGATATTATTCTAAAAACTGTTTTGATGAATGCTGGAAGAAGAAGAATTGTATTTTCTTCTTTTAATGCAGATATTTGTACAATGTAAGTTAAGAAGAGAGAATGTATTTCCTTCTTTTTTCCCTTCATTTGGCAAAATTTACTTTGGACATAAGAATACCCAACAGGAAACAAATAACACATGTTTTGATTTGACCTAAACTTTGGGTGCCAAAATAGTTGGGAACTGAAACGAGATCACTTTGCCACCTGAGCTGTGCCAAAAATAAAACAGGAGAACAAAGTCAAAGTAGATATTTTTGTCAAGTGACTTCCTGCATGCTTCAGTATTTCTTGACCTGACAAAAAAGGTCAAGATTTCTTCTCATATCACAGACTTTTTTTTTGATCTTTTGAGGTCCCTTCCAATCCCTAACGTTCATGCTTGAGGGTTACACAAGGCTAATTTACTAACAAAATAATCTTGTTACATTTTTTTTTTTCACTGCCTTTTATAAAGGACAGAAAATGAAACGAGTTTGGATTACCTGTGTTTGGCTTGGGTTTTTGTTTGTGTCTGGGTTTTTTTAAGCTGTCTTGCTTTCCTTTTGTGGAATGTCACATTGAAGGTCTTGGGGCACAGAAAGCACAGGAGTTGAACTGTGGAACAAACAGTTGGGATACATAGGAACTAACAATATGCTGTAGTACTTTGTTAACAGGAAGTGAGTTAGCACTGTAAATCAGAGGCTTTATGCAAGTCTCATTTGAAGAGAGACCCCACTGATTAAATACTGTTGCAGGGTAAATGGGCAGGACAAAATTTGAAGTCTAGCTTCCCTTAAACTGCATGTTAATCTCCAATAGTGGCAAAAGAAACAGCTGGAGTGGTTTGTTACATAGTTTGATACTAAACTGTAGTGCCATCTCATTGTACAAGTGAGGAACTAGAGGAACATGCAGTGAAGAGCATAATTCCTCTCAGAGTAAGACTGGATTTCCCTGCTTTTAAACACATTTGCTACTTGTGAACTTTTTTCTAACAGGGTTCGGCATAAGCAAAACAAGTATCCTGTGTTATTTCTTACCCAAGGAGAATCTAAACTCTATCCAGAACTTATGGATCTTAGGTCTCGTACAACTCCAATTGCCATTACTTTTGCAGAGTTTGAAAACTTGCTGGTAAGCTGACAAGTTCTGGTATTCCTCTGCAGTAAAATGAAACTGAATTATTACTACTTGTTGTAGATCTATTGGTTTTGCCACTAATGCTTAAAATTACAACTAACCTCATAAAAGAAATAAACTAACTTGGTAACTGCCAAAATAATGTCCTTTGTTTCAAATGTCTGTTTAACACGGTGCTTAAAATACAGTGTTATCAGTGAACTCTAACAATATTAAATTACTTTTTATTATTATTAATGTATTTGTAGGTGTCAACAGATTAAAAAAACCTGATCTGTTTTAGAAGCATGAATTTTAATGGAAGTGTTTTGTATTTCAGGGAATTAATGTGCACTCTGAAGATCTGCTGAGGAATCCATCGTTTATTAAAAGGGCCAAATCTAAAGGCCTAGTTATTTTTTCGTGGGGTGATGATGCAAATGACCCAGATAACAGGAAGAAGCTAAGAGACTATGGTGTTCATGGGCTAATATATGACAGGTATTATAATTATGTTTTAAAAATAATCATAACAACGCTGAGAAACTTTTGTATTGCTATTCTTGTGAAATTTCACATTGCTTTTTGGTTGACTGGATGCAGATTATGTTCCAAGCCCACAAACCCAGTTCAAGAACAAGACTAACACTAATTCCTACTCCTTCACCTTTCTGTTTCACCTTTTTGTTTCTCCTGCAGTTCATGTAAATGTAATTTGATTTTTTTAAAGAACTAGTGCATGGCATATATGTTTACCATGCTATTTACATTCCTGATAGTAATTTTTAAACTTTGTATGTGACGCAGTGATGACAATGTTATTTTACTGAAATTTTCAGCTTTCTATATTTGGTTATAGAAATAGCACAACTTAACTGAATAATTTTAACTTAATTTTTTGCCAACGTTCTGTCTTACTTCAAAGCTGTGAATTCGCCATTTTTCATATTACAGTTAACTTGGAGTGACTCCCAGGGAAAACTGCCAAATTAGTAACTTCAGAAAGTAGTTGTTACATCCACATGATTCAGGTGGACATCAGAATACGGTGGTAAACCCTTGACCAAATGTGTTATTGGAGTTCCTTACAAAACCCAAAGGTTTTAACTCTTTCATGAGAAAAGATGAAATTTATTGTTATAAGATGATGATTAATGTAGGAAGCTGTAGTAAATTAGAATCTGATAGATTACAAAGAATATGTAATTGGGAAAGCTTTAAGTGTAACTGAAGTGTCAAATTATAGAAGACTCTCAACCTTCTTGATTTATAGCAAGGGCATTACTTTGCTTATTATTTCATCTGAAAAAAAAGGTGTCAATTAATTGCAAGGGCTGTTTTATGAAGTGAAAACTGAGAGTCAAGTTAGTATATCTAGAAGCAAGAAATCAAATATTTGCGCTTAGAGTTCTAGGCTGCCAGTGTGAAAACCAGTTCACACCCTTCAATCTCTTCTTGACTATTGAGAGCCCTTCCAGACCGGTGGGGTCCAGTGCTGCTCTGGTTTCCGGGAGGGAGGTCTCCTGCCTGTGCTGTACAGAATGTCTCTTTCTGTTCATTGGGGATAAAAAGGAATAACAAGATTTTTTTACCTTGGGGATCAGCTTCAGACTGAAGTCATTGAAACATAAGTCTTCTTTCCTGCTACGGCAGTGCTATGTCTTGTACCTCTCTTACAACTAAAGATTGAGGCCCCTTTAGTAATTGAAAGTTATTTCTGGACTACTATGCAGGTGAAATGGTACTCTGTACTCTGTAGTGTACAGTGATAGGGTTGTGATGAAATTTAATCTTATGGTATGCATACCTTGAAGTGATAAATTATTGGTCTATAAACAGGTGGGATGTTTTAACCAAATACTATTGCATAAAGTGTTCTTAGGAAATGTCTGTTCATCTGAAGTCTACTAATCCAGTCTTCTAAAGTACTTACTCCTGATGTAATATACGTGCACTACTATAGGAAAACAGTAAAGCAGGTGACTGCTTTATTTCTGACTTTGTGTTGCTTTAATTACTTTAGGTATTTGATTGCTCAATGCTACTAAAACAATGTTGCATTTATGTCAAGACTGCAAGTCTGCTACATGTTATCTTACGTTCCTTCTTGTTTAGGGTGTTTTAAGTTGCAGTATGATAGCAGAACAGCTCTTTCATCACTTTTTGAGGACTGACCAATTCACTGGAATTGCTTATAGGCTGAATTCCCTTGTGGATTTAATGAAACAAAAAATGCTTAACATTCCTGCACTATTCAGACCATCAAGATTCCTAATAGGATTCGTGTCTCCTCTCACCACCTGCCCCCTGTATCTCTTCCACCTTCTTGACATCTTTCCACTTTATTGATAAGAACATCAAAATAAATACTAGTTCCAAAGCTGCTTGAAAAAACAGTAGTTCAGTGGTGTATTTTTTCTCTTTTTCAAGTTACAAACTGCAATTGAGTAGCAAGCAGTTAATCTCGTTTCAGTGTAATTGTTGCAGGCTCATTAACTCTAACTTCTAAATGTTATTGACCTTTTCTGTAGGCCAAAACAAATATTGAAATGTTCCTTTCCAATTCCTAGTAATATTTCAAAATTTACTAGTTGTCTGAATAGAATTAAATTTAATCTTAATATAGGTTCCTTAGAATTAATGTGACATTTTTCTGAAAAATGCATCGGATATCTCAAGCTGGACATTCTGAAATGCAGAGGGTACCTGCAATTCCTGAATGGCATGTCGAAATGTAAAACCTGGCAACAAGTGTTTCCGTTCACAGTTGGAGCAAAGAGGCAGTCTTTCAAGTAATTTGAGTGTGAAGTTAATATCAAGAGTTTAAATTGTCAAAAGTTTAAATAGGTGTGGTGTAAGCATCCATGTTCTGTTTGAAGTTTAGAAACAGATAAATGCAGAACTACTGTGAAGCAGAACTCTAGAGAGATGCATATGCCTCTTTCAAGGCCTAGAAATTATTAGGGACTGCAGTAATCTGTTAAATAGTGTAAAGCCAGTTTATGCTATGGTTGCATTCTCAAATTCCAGAATATTTCCAGGGCTGAATCAAAGTGCACTTCTTTCATGGCTTCTGCAGAATTTTTGCTGTATGGCCAAATCCAGATATTTATCAGAAATCGCTGTGCCTGGTGTTTTCTGTTGTTGTGTACTAGACCTTTACTTAAACCATCTTAAGTGTTATTTATCTGAATAAGCTAGGACGTGAATACAGGAATTTTAGTGAATTTTAGGTTGCTTGGATATGAGTTACTGTTATTGCATGTGGTAATTATTTCAGATGAACTGTCTGGGTAGAGATGATTTCTCTAAGCTATTTTTTCCGAACTTGAATCATCCATGTAGAGTTGGTCAAAACATTGTAGCCACTTGTGAAGATGGCAGAAAAACTGTGTCCTGAATACCAAAAGTTGCTGATATCAAGTGTCGGGCAAAAAAAAATGCAGGTAGGGGGTCTGCCTTTGTTTTGCATGGAGAAAAACTGCAAGACTAAATCTGGGAAGCTTACAAATGCCAACGCTATTGAAAGAACCATCTCAGTGGGGCAGGGGAAAGAAGTTGGTTTGCGGATTTGTTTTGGTTTTTGATTTTGTGGTTTTTTTCCTACTCAGTCCTTTCTCCACTCGGGCTGCAGATTATGCAACATACCCAAGGTCATTAAACCAAACGACTGGTCTAGTGGACTTCCCAGGACAATATTCTGCTTCTTTGACTGGCATTCATCTTGGCATCTAAAATATCCAAACTACATGTGTTAAAAGGGTAACCTACAGAAAACTTGCCATATCTGCCTCCAGACTTCTATGTGGGCCCTCCCTAATCTATAAAAGTACTTTAAATGCATGGCTGGGTGTCTTCTGTTTGCAGAGAAAACTAAATCACATGCTTAAAACACTGTATTAGTTTGATTCTTAGATTTTATTTAGATAAGAAACTTGGATCTATTGCAGTGAAATTCTGTGGGTTGACAAAAATTATGAATTCTAAAGCCGGATTTGTCACGTGACCTACCTGGTATTTTTTCTCCTGGATAAGATTTGTAAACAGTCCAGGAAATATTTGTGTGTTTGGATATATTCTAACTCGGTAAGAAAAATGCAGCCTTATGTTTTTACACCCGTTGGCTATACATTAAAATACCGATGTGGAGATGGGGTGGGTGCTAATTTACACTTGCATTATCTTTTTTAATTCACTTTACATTACCTGAGTTCTGTTTGTTGAATAATACACGCATCTGCATGAAAACATTAAACCGTAATCTTCAAACATTTGTGCTGAAAGCTTTTCCATGTGGTTCTTCAGTGTTTGTCTCCTCTCTAGACACTAGTTCCTCATGGCTGCATGTTGCATTTGCAGACTCTAGACAAGAGCTCTGTGCTCTATTAGTATTAGTAACTTTTCAAAATTAACACATTTAGCTGGCAAAAGCATTCAAAACACTTCTTAAAACTAGAAAACTGTCTAAATCTCTGCCATTTTATTTTCCTGATATTGAACTGTTAATTAAATAACAGCATGGATATATGTAGGAAGTTAACTGGTATTAGTTGATTTGTAATTTAATCTACTCAATGATTGAATTAAGATGTTATGCAATGGCTGACTTTTTCCTGTTTTGCAAATTCAAAGTTAATTTGTAAAGAAAAATGAAATGCTTTGATCAAAAGCTTCGGAAAATCTTTTTAGCATGAAAACAGTATTTTGGTGCTGCTGACTCTGGACTGAGCAATAACAAAGAAAAACAGCTGAGGCTGAGACTCGCTGGATGTATGTGTTCTCAGAGGTTGCAGAAATACCTGATAGGAGCAAAGCACATCGGTTCTATGCCCGCTGCATAACCCTGGAATGTCCTGCAAAGTTTTTTGTGGAAAGTGCTTACTTTAAAACAGTAATATTAATATATTTTAAAGGACTTCCCAGTTCTCTGCAGGGCTTGCTTATTAATAGGAAGTCAAATGGAGGAACTTTGGTGCACAGTTAATTACAAATAATTGTCCTTTTGAAGAATGAAGGATAGGGAAATGAGTTTATTCCTTATTTTGCTGGTGATGTTGGAAATAATTCATAAGAAGTCCTGGAGCTATGCTCTGTTTTTGCCAGCTGCTGGTATGCTTTCCTGGATCCAAATGAAACGTGGGGACAAGAAATCCTGAGGTACAAGGTTAGCTGTGCTTCAAATTGTCTTCTCTGCTTTCGGTTTAGAAGAAATACACATTGGAGCAGGCTGGTTGCAGTGGACACGAGCTTCTAATTTCACTGCTTTGTCTTGAAAACATATAAATTTATAATGTGTAAGTTGACTGAAGAAAGCACAGGTTGTACCTGCATCCAGGAAGGAAGGTTGGGCTTTTATTTTGCAGCTAACTTCTGTTAGGCAATTTGGGGTCCTATCTTAGACCTGTATTGGATTATAGGTGCTGTGCAAGCAATTGAACTGCTGTGCCTTCTGTGCGTATTACATAACACTGGACAGCATTTGTCCCTCGCTTCTAGGAGCTTCTTTACAGAAACTGTCTTTGATCTTTTTTTGTAGGGAATGTGATCTCTAGCTGTATTTCCTGCAGAAGTGTTTCCTCACTTGAATCCCATTCCTGTTTCAGCAGCTTATTATTTTTCATGTCTTGGACTTGCCAACAGTTCACAAGTTGTCTTCCTGGGGTAAAAAGGCACCTGGCACTGTATCATATAGCACTCTGTTTTGGTTGTGACGCTGTGTTCCTTTTGGACATACCTTCTAAATTATATGTTAGAGAAAGGATGACGCAATAAAAAAAAATCCAACACTTTCTTGAAGGAATCGTAAATGAAAGTAGGAATATTCATAGGAAACTACGGCAGAAGCCAGGGTAATTTCTTCCAGAAATTTTCTTTGGAAGGAGATAAACCTGGAGACTTGCAATATCTGAAGCTGTGTATGCACAATAGCTACAAGTAAGGGGAACTGGGTGCCAGGATTTAAATTTTGGATACAAATAGCATACTGATGTTAGAAACTAATGGTGGGAGATCAGAATGTATCCTTGTCACAGTAAGTTGTACCAGAGTTAGTTTACAGGAGCATGAATGCTTTTGCTTTACAATTAATCGCAGCAAAACAGTATTTCAGCTATGCTCAGTGCCTACGCTGTCAAACTCAAAATGTGTTTTGGATTTGGACAATGCGGTACGATGTTGACAACTCAAATCCTGCAGCTTTGTTTACATGTGTGAAAATAAGAAAGTGAAAGGAAGATATACTACTTCAAATGGTGTAGATAGTTAAATTTGCATTAGGTGTGAATAAAGATCAGATTTTCTGCTTTTCCCTCTTCACCTAATATTGTAATGGTAATATTTAAGAAATTATTCTGAGTTGTGGGGGCTGTGAAATACTTCTTGAAACAGTAAGTATAAACTCCACTCATTATTACGTATAAGTAGTGTATCAGTTTGATCAAGTAATCCCAGGGCTCTGAAATTCCTTGTGCTTTTAAGTTTGAAGCATGGAACTCTGCTTTTTCTTCACTGCTTTGTGCCACCTGTGAAATCAGTTTTCATGAGAGAGTGAGAGGAAAATGCCAGTGGGTAGCTTTCTAGTATATCCAGTGAAAAAGTAACTATTGTGTAAAAGGAACACCATTTTATATTGCTAAATGAGCAACTTACTGTTTTTATAGCCTTGCTGATAACTAACTGTACTCTAGTGGGGGGGAGAACCCAGTTGCTTCATCTACTTTACATTTCTGTGGACTGTCAGGTTATACTGATCGGTGTCATTTCTTTTCTTGTTTATGCAGGATATATGACTCGAATCCCGAACAACTAAACATATTCCAGGTGGAACAGCTGGAGCGTCTCAAGAATGAATTACCAGAGTTGAAAAGCTGTGTGTGTCCCACGCTTAGCCACTTTAAATCTCCATGTAAATGTCATCATAGCTGCCTGGAAGAGAAAGCTGTAGATAACTTGAAGAGTGTTCAAATGCAGAAGGACTGATTGTAGGCAGAATGCTATTTTTATTTATTTAACTTTCACCATTGGACAGTGATGTCTATGTCTTCAGGCTGGTTTGTTTCATTTTTAAGTCCCCAAATAGCAATAACTGTGTTCCTCCTTCCTGGCAGTACCTGTTAAAACTTTAGACAATGTTAAAATATTCAGCCAGCTGTTGTTATTGTTATAGTTTACATATACAGTTTTAACTTTTTTCTATAATCAAGTCTCAAATCTTGAAAAAGAAAATTAAATATTAAGACTAAGCGTGTTTTAAAAAATAGTCTGAGGAGTAGAAGCTCAGAAAAAAAATTGTAGGTAAATTACAATTATCTGATATTGAATATGCGGAAAAATTGTTTTGACTTTGACTTTACTCCAGTGCTACAGCTTGTCAGCCTGTATCTGACAACAGGAAATTTAAAAAGAGTGATTGTAAGATACACATAATTCGATCTGGCCTGAATAAATTGGTACTCCATATATATATATATACACACACACACACTGTACACAGCTTTGTGCCATTTTAAAATATCTATGTATTTTTAAGTAAACTGCAATGCATATTAACTCATTTTTCCCTACTTCATTGGACACTTAGGCTACTGCCTAAGCTACTGCTACTTTCCAATTTGCCAATTCATTGGCACAGTGTCTGTGTGTAGCAGTCAAGGGTGAACCACAAGTACGACTTTTTTTTAATTAATCTCTCACAGGTCTGTGAAACTTCAGAAGTGTTACAAATAATTAACAGGATTGCAGAAACATCTTCAGTGGTTGAGAATATTTTTTGCACAGTAACCTTAAAAGCCACAATCTGTAACATGCACAAACTCTAAAAAATGCATGCTTTAGTTATCAAGCATGAAATTTAGGTGTTTGCTGAGATCCTTGCATCTTTACGGTGCTAGTTATGTGTGAAGGGTGCAAGGACTAATTCAACTACTTAATCTTCTTTGCCTAAAACCACAAGCCTGTTATTCACAAACATCTGAAGAAAAGGCTATACCATACATGGTTTGTCTTAATTGCATAATACAAGCTTCTAACTTTTTGTATTTTGCAAGGTATTTCCCCCCCCACCCCCCCGGAGCAAGAATCACTGTACTGAATTCAGATAATCTGTATTGTGTTGGCTGGTATCCTCTAATTTATTACGAAGTCGTAGTTTACAGTTTGTAATAGGTATGCATGTCCTTTTTCCTCCTGAAGTTGCAGGTCATGCCAACACAACAGCTGTAACTTTCTACTGAAGTGTTAATGTATAATAAGAATGGAAAATATTTATTTTTTTCTCTTGTAAATTGACAATGGAAACAATAGTGTGTACTATATTCTTGATATACAGTCATTGCTACATAGAACAGATTGTACAAAGAGTAAAGCCATTGCAAATAAGTGCTTGAGCCTGCACCACTGAGCAGTTTGAAACAAACAGCTTGTTTCGACTTGCCTTGTGCATTTTAGTATTTAAAGTTTGTCCTGCACAAACAGCACAGTAATGATTAGGTATCTGGAAGCTGTCTTTTATTAAAAAAATAAAAATAAAAATTGAGTATGAGAGCTGTGCTTTTGGGAGGGAGGAGGAAGGGGGCACAGAATGTGATTTTTGACATCAGGAACCTCTGGCTGTTATCTGATACAGCATGTCTGGATTCCTCATCTATGTGATTAATTTTTTTTTCCTCATTTGTATACCCCTGTGGGAGTTCTTTTGACAGGTCTTGAGGGCTTTGTCAACTGATGTGCAACCCCTACCAGAGTTGTATGCATCACTGCTCATGAATGCTGGACATCCACAGAGATGTTGAAAAGGGCACAGCTATTTTGTGTGAAAGTTGGTTTAAAAGTTGTGCTGTCTGAAGCGCACCCTCTGAGAGTGATCACAGTGTGATGCTGAGAGGGGCTTGGCATTCTTAAAAATTTGTTTCCTAACATTTGGATGACAACAGGGAAATGTAGCAGGGATGTAGGGAACCAAAGAGCAGGGCTGGAGGAACTGGTGGAGGGAGTTATGTTCAACGAATACCCTACCATTATCCTCCTCTTGTAAGGAAAAGCTATGGTGATGAACTGTTGTCAATTAGACAGTTGTTCTGTCACCCAATGACTCTTGTACCCAGGGAGAGGAATTGGGAAAGAAGACCTGTGGGTTTAAACAGAAATGGATTTAATTAATAATAAATAGTATTAATAACTATGGCTATAAAGCACACAGTTATACTTGATAGAATGGTCACAAGCGGTGATGGTCACAGGGAGCAGAACAGAAGTAGAATGATGGGTGAGACCCTCCTACGATGACAGCCATCAAGAAGAGAGGTCCGTCGTTAGCGAACTTCTGCACCTCGCTAACTCAGAAATGCTAAAGGCCTTGATCGCTGCATATCAGTGCCGGCCAAAAACCTAGTATTGTAGTCTTTGCAGAAATGCAGCTTTCCTGAACAGAAAATTGATTCTATCCCAGCAAAACCAGGACAGGAGCAAAGACAGGAGTGTCTGCCTGTATTGCTCGTTGGGTGGCCATCAACTGATAGTAAGCTGAAATGGCCAGGGGTGAGGTTTTATGAGACTTTACTTAAGGGGAAATAATGATTCCTGAAAGGAAGACTCACTGTGTGGAATGTACAACTTTGAGGGAAAGTCTGTGGTGTTGCCAAAGGATTTTAAGTACCTGTGAAATTCTTCCATCCCTACTCCCTCGCATGAGCACACAGCTTCTTGGCATTAATGCCCAGCTGGGGTGAAGGCTCCTTGGAAATGCTGGATTTCTGCAAAGATGGCTATGCAGCCTGAGTGTCCTGGCAGCTGCTGTCCCACATGGTGGCAGCAGCAGGGTGCTAAGGTAAGCATGTTGCTTGGTAAAAGGCAGCTGCCAGTGTTCCACTTGGCCAGTGTGTAAATCAGCACTGTACAGGTGGTTTAGTGCCTCCAAAACCTCAGCTCTTCCCCCAGCTGTTAACTGTCATTTCTCACAGGCATCAAACAAAAATAGTGAAATGTAGTGGCTTTGTTGACGGGAACTCTATTTTCCACTGAGTTTGATGGGTTTGGGTAAGTGTCTTCAGAGCCCAGAGTTTCTTTCAGTAATTTAAAGTGGTGGCTGCTTCCAGAAGGTGTTGGCCTTGACCATTTACAGTGCAGGTTCTTCATCAGCTGCACACCCCATTGCTGGGGTGGTCAAAAGTCCATCTACAGGGAAAGCAGCAGGAAACCATCCCCAGCTGATTGAGGGAAGGGAACCAAGACAGTTTTTAATTCTGAGTTTTCTACTGAAATCTGTTCTCTCTGGCTGCCACCTCTGGCTTTTGAGTGCTTGTTGGAGACCCAGCATGGTCTGGAGCAGTTTTTTAAAGTAACCCTGAGATGTGTCAGCTGTGGTAGGCAAGACACAATTCCATTTTTCCGACTGTTGGAGCACTTCCTTTTGGGCCCACCCAAAGACTGGACTATACATCACTCATGAGACCCGTGTCACTTCACGCTCTGGCTCTGTCCCAAGGGAGGACGAGAACCTTGCCCCGTACAACAGAGTGGCCTGCGGAATAAAAGCTCCTGCAGCAGAGACGGTCGGCTGTACTGGGGAGCTGCTGGCTCCCAGCTGTTCTCCTGGCGTATCCCCCTGGACTGTGGGGGGGTCTACAGCTTTTCCCCCCAGAACAGTGTGGATGCAGACACTGCTGCTGCGCCACAGATCAGGTGCTTTTGAGTACTAGGTGCTTTCGTCTCTAGTACCGACCACGCTGCCCCGCTGGCCTGCTCCTAGGGCGGGCTCACC
>NW_010165108.1:0-4547 GCF_000695765.1 Mesitornis unicolor | reverse complement strand
ATTGCTGCATGGAAATCTATCCCCTACCTCCCCTGGGTCGATAGTCTGAAGAGTCTTACTAGCGCACCATCCCACACATGTCGGCGCTCCACCTCCAGGCTCATCGCTAGCGAGTTCTGTTTTATCCTCTTTCACCCCTCCCCCTTTCAAATCTAGTTTAAACCCCTGACTATGAGCCCTGCTAACTCTTGTCCCAGGAACCTTTTCCCCTTTTGAGATAGACATGCTCCATCTTTAGTTACCACAGCTGGTGAATTGTAAACTGATCCATGATTAAAAAACCCAAAGCCCTGCCTGTGGCTCCAGTCTCTGAACCAGGCATTGATCTGTTGGCTCTTTCTGTTTATCGCCTCAGATCTCCCTGCAACTGGTGGGATAGAGGAGAATACTACTAGTGCTCCAGATCCCTTAACCAGTTGTCCCAAGCCCTTGAAATCCGTTTTCATTACTTTCAAACTACTTGTTGCAACCTCATCACTGCCCACCTGAAAGACCGCCAGTGGGTAGTAGTCAGAGGGTAGTAGACTCCCTGAACCTCACCTTCATTTTCTTTTCTTTATTGAGATGAAATCCAAGTGCATTCTTCTTCTCTATAGTGCTCAGTTGTTTCTTTGTTTTTGTTTTTGTTTTTGGTTTTTTTTTTCTTGTATTTCCATGGATTTATTTTTCCTTTTATTAACTTTATCTTGGTAATCTAACCAGTTTGCAGAGAAAACTCCCCCTCCCTCAGTTCAAGAAGGACAGGGAACTTCTGGAGAGAGTCCAGCGTAGGGCTACAAAGATGATTAAGGGAGTGGAGCATCTCCCTTATGAGGAGCGGCTGAGGGAGCTGGGTCTCTTTAGTTTGCAGAAGAGGAGACTGAGGGGAGACCTCATTCATGTTTATAAATATTTAAAGGGTGAGTGTCACGAGGATGGAGCCAGGCTCTTCTTGGTGACAAACAATGATAGGACAAGGGGTAATGGACACAAGCTGGAACACAGGAGGTTCCACTTAAATTTGAGAAGAAACTTCTTCTCAGTGAGGGTGACAGAGCACTGGACCAGGCTGCCCAGAGAGGTTGTGGAGTCTCCTTCTCTGGAGACATTCAAAACCCGCCTGGATGCCTTCCTGTGTAACCTCATCTAGGTGTTCCTGCTCCAGCAGGGGGATTGGACTAGATGATCTTTTGAGGTCCCTTCCAATCCCTAACATTCTGTGATTCTGTGATTCTGTGAAAATGGGATCAATCCTTGCTTTCTGAATTATCCTCCTTGCTCCGTCTCCCTCATCCTAGTGAATCCTCTTCCTGTACTGTTTGCAGCTGCACAAGGTTCATTTGGCATAGAGAGTCAGGGAGACTGTGAAGTCTGATTTCAGTCTGCTTCCTTATTAAATAAGTAGCCCTGTCCTCCCTCACTGGGGAACATTTTTCAGTCTGGATGTATTCATGATACCTTCCTGCCTTAACTACCGTGACCCCGTTATTCACTTGTCTCCATCTCTCTCTCTGTTATCCAAAGGCCTGTGACTAAGTATCTTTCTTTCTTCCCATACAAGACAAGTCTTTATCCTCTGCGAATCTCGTGCTGGATGCCCAATTCCCTTGCATAAAATTTTAGTTCCCTATCTAGGCACAGCAAGGCTCTGCTTTCTTTTGACCCAGTTTATTTTACTGCTCCTTTCTGTCTCCATTCTCTTGCAAAAAATAAAGTTTAAACCATTGCTAGGTTAGGGGGAAAGCAATTTTTTCATGCTAAGCATTTTATCTGTTTTACCTCTTATCAACTTCACTGTCTGCTTCTAGTAGTGCAGCAGAAGCTAGTGACAAAGCCAACTGCAGATATCCTTGTGTTCAGCAGTTCTTTACATTAACTAGAGAATGACACTTTGCTGAACAAGGAGCAGACACTTTGGAAAGAGAGTACATAAAATTTTCCTATATGTCTTGCATCTTTTAGTTTCCTTCTCCTTCTTTTACCTCTCTCCTGGCTATGTCAGGCTATGAGCTCTAGGTCAGGGTTACTTTTCCTTGCTTGCAAAGTGGCTTGATATTGTACTTTAGTTTAAGTAAACATGTGTAGTTTACTCACTGACTCCCAAATACTGGAAATGGAGAAAAGTTTTACAATATCAAGTTTTTTGTAAGACTTTTCTTGACTATTGGAACTGTTCTGTCTGCCTGCTGTGAACATCTGGATTTATTTTTGCTCAAACTCTTCTTCCTTAACTTGTTATGATTTTAGAGATAATACAGTCAAGGGTTTTATTTTCATAAATATTATTTACTTTCTTATCCAATTGTTTTGAACTATACATCTGCACTTCGAAAGTTTAAGGAAATTGTTTGAGAAATTGCATAAAAATTGGATGTCTGCTAATAATCTTGTAGTCTGAGGGGAAAATCTTTGTGATAAGGTGTGAGTTCTGGAAAGGACTCAAGATTATACTGTGATTTGAAAACAACCCACACCCTTACTTCATGATTCTATTACTTTTTTTTTTTAAGATGAAAATCTTTAGCCAACATAAATACCTGCTTGTTTGCTTTTTGTAATTTTATTCCCTTGAGTTTCTGGAGAATTTAGCTTTAAAAAAAGCCCTCCTTTCAGTCTGAATGCCATGTAGATTTTCAAAATAATGAAAATTACTGTGAAAAAATATTTTTGTTGTGTGTACTTGGATATAAATGGATGTTGATTGGTTCAGTTTGTGATGCACAATCAGCAAATTGATTCTTGTCAATTTAAACCTTTAGAAAAGCAAAGAGACCTTGGGGAAAAAAAGCTGTTT
This sequence comes from Mesitornis unicolor, assembly GCF_000695765.1. Classification (NCBI taxonomy): domain Eukaryota; kingdom Metazoa; phylum Chordata; class Aves; order Mesitornithiformes; family Mesitornithidae; genus Mesitornis; species Mesitornis unicolor. The sequence goes on along the minus strand of NW_010165108.1, from coordinate 1,774 downwards.
GATTAGATTATCGGTGGATGTGAGGCAGGGAATTCATGAATGATCGAGGGAACTTCCAAATGAAAGGTGATGGAAGGAAAGAAAAATGATTCACAAAGCCTGTTAAACTGCTGAGCTCCTCTTTTCCTCCAGTGCATTCAGCTCAGTGAATTAATTAGATTAAGTTACATCTGCCCTGTTTGCTGGAAGGACTGAGCAAAGTGAGGAGTTTCAGTAGACGCTTGCATAGCCGAGTTTGGCACTTGCAGGGTACCTATGATGGTGTGGTGCTCCCATTGGAAGCTGAATCCTGACTTGATAGCTGCCACGTTTTTTATTATTTCTGTGGTACATGTAAACTTAGCTTGCAGTTAAAGCGGTATGTTGAAGGATTTTTTTTTTAAATAAGAGAAAATACCTGTGACAGCTGACAAAAACCTACAAATTTGAGCTGTACTCTGTGTTTTTGGAATTTACCTATTTGTCAGGAGCTTCTAGAAATTTTGTCTTTGTGTAAACAGGAGGAGATAAGATACACTAAGGGGCAATTTTTACTCTTCAATTTTTTTCACTTTCTCCTTAATCTCCCCTTAAATGTATCTGCTGCTCCCCCAAAAACCATTTCAACAGTTTGTAAGAACAGCCCCCTGCTAACCATGACTAAGCCCTATGTCTCATTCTGTGCTTTTTACCTCCTCTGAGCTGCTTCCTTTTTTCCCCTTGTTTCTTCTGCTGTCTTATTTTTATTTATCAGCTCAATTCTTTGCCACAAAAATTATTCCTCCAGCTAGATCTTGGTGTCCGTAGTTAATTCTGTTATGTTGTCTTTCAACAATTAATCTGTTCTGCTCTGTAACCATGGCACTCTCATACATGGTGCGCGTTTTCCTCTCCCTTTATAGGGCTTCTGAGTCCTCCTTTCTCTAGTCCTTTCATGTCAAAGGATTCTAAATCAGTGACTTATTCCTAATTAATCCTTAATAAGTGGCTTATTCTATTTTGATCTGAGCAAATGCAGTTCTATGAATCATGTCCGAGAGATTTTCTTGAGGAATAAAGGGTAAGGGACAGTTACTTGGTTTACTGGTGGCTTTTTGTCGTTTTAGTCACAAAAAAAGGCCCAAAATATTACGGATGTGTCTCTTTTTTTAAAACCTGAAACTACTCTCAGGTAGGATTAAGCTCATAACTACAGAATTGTAGGTAAGTTTACAAAACCACAGTCACTGTATTTTCTTTTCAAACTTCATATAAAGTTCCTTAGTAGTTTAGCACTTCTAAGCGAGGTACGCAGCGTCTGAAGATGTGAATATTAACCTATAAATCACTTATCTTTGCCTCTCGGGAGAGTATCTTTAAATACCTAGTAATAAAAGATGCTAAGAGCAGTACACCATTATTTTAAATATTTTGCTGAAACAGACATCAAATGTCCCATTCCCCAAACTCTAGGTTTGTTCTGTGTCAATAACGTTTTTACATAAAATATAAAAGCCTTCCCAAGAGCGATTTTGGGAGACCCAGCTTCAGAACCTTGCTAGAGTCAAGGATGTTGGTGTGATGAGATCTAAATTTGACTCAAAGCCCCATCTTTTTTTTCTGGAGATGAGTTTTATTGCTACATAGAAGCACAGAATGGTAGGAGTTGGAAGGGACCTCGAACGATCATCCAGTCCAACCCTCCTGCCAGAGCAGGATCATCTAGAGTAGGTCACACAGGAACGTGTCTGGACGGGTTTTGAATGTCTCCACAAAAGGAGACTTCACAGCCTCTCTGGGCAGGCTGTTCCAGTGC
>NW_010165107.1:2387-10712 GCF_000695765.1 Mesitornis unicolor | reverse complement strand
CAATACTTGCATTACTATGGGTTTCTAGGCTAATAGTTTTTGTCTTTTCCTACGTGTTTGAAGCATGAGCTGGCCTTTGTTAAAATGGTTTGGATGAAAGGTCAAACAGCAGCAGTCAGAGCTATGTTCCTCGTTATGTAAAACAGTCATATATACTCAGTGTAAATTAACCATGATCCGACACAGGCATGGTGATAGCGCGTAGCTAAAAATACAAAAGGGAAGCATCACAAATTCAGAAATTAAAATTCATGAAATTCATGTTGAAATTCAAAAATTTTAAGTCTTAAAATGATAAAAAGTTGCCTTTAACCTTTGGCACGTGACGTAAAACAGCGGCTACATGATAAGAAGAAGTGTGGTTGCACTGAGTGAATTTTGCAATGAATATTAATTATTAAAAGTTCTGAGCATATACATACTGTCCGTTCACAAAACACAGAATCTAGCAATATACTTCAACGTACATCAAGGACAGAAGGTTTAAATAATTGCTGGAGCTGGATCCTCCACACTGACGTGATGTATGGTGCAAAAAGAGTGAAATCGGAGATAATAAACAACACATTTATCTCACCAGCTCCTTCGTTTCCTTTTGCACAATGCATTATGATTGTTTTGGTCATTTTAATTTTTTTCAGAGTGTTTTGTACTACTGCCAGTATAATTCTTACTTATTTTAAAATATCTTAAAGGAGGGAAACATCTTTACAGTCTCATCATACCATAATTAACCATTTTTAGTTCAAGCAGATAAAGAATTCTTTATTTTCTAGAATAAACCTAGATTGCCTCCATAATCTGCAAATACATCTTCCATTCATTTCTTTATCTCCTTCTCATTTTTTTCTTTTCTGAAATGAAAATTTCAAAGGGGCCACTTTTAATTTTCCCTTCTAGTTTCCAGTTACTTGAGAACTCTTGGATGTTTTCCTAATCTATTGTATTAAACCTCCCATCGAAAATTAACTATTGGCAAGCTCCCGAGCCCTTGTTCTCACCTGCTGCTCAACATTTAAGATGAAACATAACTTACTGTATGGAAGGCCTCATTGATCTGTGTAACACTTACCTGTGTTATACTCTAAATCCCATAACACCTAAGGGAAGGATCAGTCCAAACACATAAAAATGACAAATATATAGGACAATAAATTATTCACACAATAGATTTTTTTTTTTTAAATAAAATGTTTACGGCCTCATATCACTCACAAGCAAACAGGAAAATGCATATTTTAATACCACATTTTAAAACTCTTCCGTTCCGAGCAAAATTGGGTGGATTAAGTCCACTATTCTAACAGTATTAAATGCTTTTCATAAATCTTTTCCAGGACAATTCTCTGTTCATTGTCTCTCTGACTTTTTAAACCATACAAATGTTCCGTTGCATTTTTGCATCTGTGTTACTGTTACACAAAATAAAATATTAGACAGGTTTAAAATATAAGAAACCTCATAAACTCAGTATTCATTTACAATAAAGGCTATTAGACTTCTTAGTACATGGGCAAATTCATTAGATAGATATGTTAGAAAGAAACCTTATGAAGCAGTTTAAGAAGATATCACATTAATTCTATCACAAGAAAATGAATGTATTAGTGGTGAAGAAAATATGCAATGATCACTACAAAGGAAAATCAAAATGAAGAAGAGATGAATATTAGTAAGTATGTCCAAAAAGAGCGCAGGATTCCTTAAAATGTGTTAACCTACAGCATGTAGATAGAGATTTCCTCAAGGTTTGGCATGTAAATTTAGATCTTCTGCTGATACATCTCACATGCTTTCAGGACAGGACCTTGAAAACCAGGCCTGTGTAATTTTGAACGTTCATCTCCCACTCCACACACACAAAATCTATCAGAAGGTGAAGGTAGAATTGTTGCGTTTATCATGAAATGCTCTAACACCCATAATAGATGCACTGCAATGCATGACTAGGAATTATCAGTTACAAGTTTTACCTAATGATATGAAAGTTTTAGGGATTTGTATGAGGAAATAAAACAGCTCACCTCATTTTTTTTGGAGTAATTGTATGAATTCAAGAAGCGGCATAAAAGCAAAGGTGTTATTCTATGTAGTAAGCAACTAACATTGTAAGTCTGAGCTAGGTATGTAAGTAGTAAGTTCTACTTGCCTAAACAAAAACCAAGAGAGACCAAGAGGCCCCCTTCTTCTACTACGTTTCTAACAGTAGTATCAACTGGGAGTTAGCCGGAAAAGTACTCCTATACATTAATACGAGGAAAATGGACTTTTCCCCCTTCTAAATTCTTTACCAAACAGATCTACGCTGATTGGCTATACATAGATTTAGCTTGCTTAATATACTGATTTCTGCAAATCTGTTAAGGAAAGCATCCTACTGCTAAGGAAGTCAACATGCAACATAACTAGAAGCAATTATAGCTCTTACTAAAGTGAATATAAAACTGGAAGCATTATGTATGACTGATGCAGGCATATTTTCTAGGTTAGTAACTATGGAATACACAGTAAGTTGTTTCAAATCCATACAATAATTATGGGGCACGAGATTTTCAACACAGTCACTTACTGGGATGGAGTACCATTAAAAAGTTGGATTTTTACCAACAGATACACAGATCATTACTGGTGTCAAAATGGGCGGCAGTTTTGGTGTAGGAGAGCTTAATTCAACTCAATTTGATCACTGACCTCAAAGGTAGCTGCGGTAACTGTTGGTAAACAAGTTTTTTTGGTTGTTTATTTTTAATTACTTCAGCTCTAGGCTTGTAATACCATTCAGGTATTTTTATCTGAAGAAGAAGAAGTTGCTCAAACAAAATTAGAAACTATCTTTTAGATGAAAACCTGTCAGATAATTTGCACATCCAATTAAAATCTACTTGCGGCCAATTTCATTCCGCAATTACAAATGTGGAAGCTAGAGAATAGAGCATTGTGCTGGGCCAAAGATAGTAAACGCTGTATGTATGCACATTAAAGTCACCCTAGTAATTAATTAATTTGATAAACGCCTAAAGCTGGGATTAGACCTCAGTCTATTTATAAAGAAATTCTGAAGCATGTTCTTGACATCTTCTTTGAAAAGAAAAGATAATATGTCATAGTAAGCTGTCCTGTGTCTTGTACGTGTGAGACTGCTTCTGCTACCAAAGAAATTCATGCTTACACGAAATGATTCAGTACCCACATTCACAGTGCATGTTTTCGTATGAGCTACCTCATTCTCAGCTACTTTATTTATGGACTTTAACTGGTGAACAAAAAAATAAATGATTCAAAAAAAGTATCAGCTTAGAAAACTGACAAATATGCAGCAAAAGATTATGGAGACATGCAGTGGTTTTGCTAAAATTAACAACAGTAAATAGAAAAATGTAACTGATGTATTACCAGTTTGTGCCATAAATTTAGCAGCATCAGCTTGTTCCTGAGGGACCCTTTTCTCATGAACAGATCGAGGTCGCTGACTTTTAATTGTATGATCTCCCATCATTCCAAATTCTAAAGACAGAATAAAGGTTTATGAAAGCTTGTGTGTAGACATTTCTCAAAAGTCACAAACTGTCTCATGCAATATGTTCCTAAACGTACCTGGAAGTTGCTGGTAAGAGTCAGGCAAGTGATCATGGCAGTTAGCATTGACTTAACTTTGCTACACTCAGCTTTCCATAAATACACTTAAATTTGTGTCTGCAGATTTTCAAACACGACTTTATTGTACGAACCAACATTCAGAGTAGTGACACATCCTATAAATCAGCTGTATGACATGGGACAAAAACAGTTATTCAAATGCAGACATTGTATTCCTCGATTTTGAACCGGTGCAAACCACAGCAGAAAATTGTTGTGACAGTGTTATACATTGCTGTTCAACGGCAGAGCCTGCTGCTCTTCCCTATAGAGGACTATTCCTATTTCTGCACTCATTTTCAGGCTGACGAAGCCTTCAAGAAAGATAATGAATCATGGCTGGGAATGGCGGCAGAGTGAAATCAGAATTTAGCCCACGAACTGCTTAATTTTTAGGCTGAATCCAGCAAAACAAGTGCTTGTGAACTCCTTCCTTTCTGAAATCTCTCAGTTGTAAAGACTATAGGTTGCATCTTGCCCTCAGCATTGAAAAAGAAGGCCCCATTGATTTTAATTGGGGAGTCTACGCAAAAATCAATGCCATCAAGGCCCAGAGTGTGGGAGACAAGAGTGCTTTGTTTTTTACCCTATAACCGCTGTCATCTTCCCTCTCTGGCCCTGTGCAAATCTCCTGGCCTTCTTCCTCAAAATCCCTCTTTCCTTTTTGCGGTGAAATGGGTAGGGGTCTTTTGGGTCTTCAGCACCCAACTCCCTGGGCCTCCCAGGGACACCCAGCAGGCCGCAGCCTGGGGCTAAATAGTCGACTTCTGTTGGGACTCTAATTTAGGAACCAAAACTACTTCAACTACAGCCACACAAGGTTTCTGGTGAGGCCAAAATGTGTCTGAAGCACTAAAACATTAAAAAAACCTCACCTTTCTGCTGAGAGGTTACCTGGCAAACACAAAATTCAAAATTCTTCCCCAGTTTGTAAAGTCGTGAAGATAAAACTTACCTTCCTGCCTCAAAATATGCAAAACATTATTTGAGGTGTAAATGCTACTAATAGATATTATTTGCGAACACATCGTTTTGATAAATCATTGAAGCAAAAATATTTACATTTCTATTTAACGAAATAATAGAAGGCAAATATATTTTTAAGGGTCAATCAGCAGAGAGAGGTTTTTCTCCTTTCTAGTAAATTATTAATATATTTCTCCAAATTACTGTTTCTTTTTGTAAATATTCATTATTGGCACCACTCAAAATATAAACTGAATGATTCGTTTGAGAACAGCAATGCAGTTTGCATTCTAAAGAGAGTATCTGAAAATCTAATTAATAAAATATATTTTGAGAACGAAACATTCACCACTTTCAATACATGCTAGAAACACATATACAAGCAAATTAAATGATGCATATACATACATATATATAATATAGATACATATATGTATACATACACGTGTTATAAAATTTTATTAATATATTTTTACAAAATGCACCTCTTCTACAGCTCCTCTGATTTAAGCTAGCTTTTGATTCCGGGGAAAATCTCTTGCTATAATTCAAGTTTTACCAGCAATAGTCAAATGCCAATGAAGATGAGAATGATACTTCGACAATTTCTACAAGGTGCAGTATTGATGACCATTTAAACTGTAATTCACAACACGGTGAAGGCCAAGAGACTTTCCATGGCTTTTCCCACTGCCTGCTTGCCAGGCAATTTGGAGGATATGGCACCAATCTTGCATAAGACTTAATTCTAGTTTTGAAGTTACAGAGTGCAATAAAGGGAGACTTTTGCTAGAGGAAGGCTTTCCAGAGGCACACAGGGAGGAGGTGAATTGCAGTTCATACCCAGTGCAGCTCCATTCACAATGATGGAGTAAGTTACTCGGGAATATCACCAAGAAAAATAAAATACAAGTCGTTGATGCGGGAGCTAATCAAGCACCAACTTCTAACATTTTCCACTTAGCAACAACACAGTTTAAATTCACACATTCAATTAAACTTCAGCTACTGCTGATCATCTTTGGGATGCACTTTCAACTAATCTCCCTTTGACATACTAATCATTTATATAGCAAATATAGATATGGATATTAAAGACAAATATTTCATAGCAAAGAGGAAAATTTTGCTCTGTCAGTTTTGCCAAAAAAATGGGACCAGACTTATGCAGTGCTCTCATTTTCATATTCGGCTGAAGTATTTAACCAAACGCCGCACGAGAACAAAAGCGGTGACAGGAAATGCAGTGTACTGGTGTGAGTGAGGACTTTACGGCCTCATTAAAATTCAGGGCTCATAAGAAAAGAAAAATAAGGGTCAAGTACATTTTCGTAATGGGATCAGAAGTGTCCAGTTTCTGCTTATAAGTACAAACAGTGCTCTCAAAATTGTTTAATCTAAGATGCTCAACAGTATTGCATTTTTTATGAAGCATTTTATAATAAAATCTCTTAAGTGACTGCCATAGTTTACAATAAATAGAATAAAACTTCCCTTTATATTCAGATCCTGGCTGAGTAACAAATGTAGATGAACCTATTACGTGTGTGTTTTCCCTCAGTACTTCACTGAGGAGATGTATTTTACAGTACTATGTATATTTTAGTTATTAAATGCATTCTGGGCTGGAAAAGCATTGTAACCCAAGTCAGCCTGAAGTCTGACTAAATGGCAGAGTAGATTCAAGGACCTGTTTTGTGTGGGAACAGGTGACAGGGACCTTCTTATTTTAGACAGTGGTCGGCATAGAGGTGTCCTGCAAGGTCAAGTCAGCGTGATGTGAGGCCTGATGTCGGGGATGAAATATTGGTTATTCGAATTGAGATTCTGAGTAAAGGAACTTATCTCATTCTCACTCATCTTTCTTACCTAGTTCTTGCTGCTGAAAATAAGTTTTCTAACCCAGAAGAAAGTACGTTTGGAGATTCTGATCAGATTTTTTTGGGTGATGCCTGTCCTAATTTTCCCTTGGGTGAAACAGGAGAGTCCTTCCCTGCTTTTACCTCAAATATTGATATTAATCAGACTTTTTTTCATTAAATAAAGAGGGAAAATGAATCTTTTCAGCAGCAGCTAGGTACATGACCTGATCCAGAAACTGCCAATGTCACTCTAAGTTAGGCCTGGAGATATGAAAGGGTTTTAATGTTTTTTATTACCTTGTTAATGCTATGATCTACCTGCATGAGAATAGAACTCTCTATAAAGAAATACCTCAAAATGTAAGTAACAAATAGCATTATGGGGATCGTTGAATGGATCATTTTAACCAGACCATGACTTATAACAAATCAGAACATATTCCAGGTGGTTTTGGTAGAAAATCTGAGGTTTAGTTATCTGCTAAAATAATTTATCGTGCTGTCAGAAGTCCTTTGGTGGCTATGGGAGTGCAATACTTTCCTGCAAGAGGTTGTATATTCTTTCTCTTCTCACCTGTACATAATGGATCAATAGTTTAAAGCATTTTAGCGAAGCATATGTCTTAATATGCACGTAGTTTATCATCTCATTTTACATATAACTCTGAAACATGTAATACAGTTCCATGCCTTCGAGAACTGAAAAAAAAACCAACCCCAATTATTTCTGAAATTCTGAAGTTTTACAGTTGAGTATTATTTACAATAACCCTTATCTGCAGTCCCATTGGGTTTACCTTTATTTTTATGTCATGTTATGGGAGTTTTTATTCCTAGTGAGTAACCTTTTTAGTTTTTACAAAGGAGAAGCTAAAATCTTGCGGCCAATGTAGGTGTGCATTTTTAGGAGAGAAAAGAGGTGCCATGTGCTCTCTGTAGGAACAAAGAAGAAGAAAACATCTGTTAACAGTATAAAAATGCCAAGTAGGAAGACTGAGCAATACAAAAGAAAAATACCGGCTTTGCAAGGTTCTACTCACCAAGGGCTAATCCTTGCTTTTTGACAAGTAGATAATCATTAAAATTAAGATAAATGTCAAATAGATTTTATGCCTAGACTGTTTAATAATATTTGTAAGGCTGTTACGTATATATCCTAGTCATTGGATGACATTATAAACCATGTTGGGTTGGCTCTTATAATTAATTTTATGTCACGTTTCATAGGAAATTCATACTGTAAATATTTTGATCTGGTTACAGACTGTTTAATAATATTTGTAAGGCTGTTACATATATATCCTAGTCATTGGATGACATTACAAACCATGTTGGGTTGGCTCTTATAATTATTTTTATGTCACGTTTCATAGGAAATTCATGCTGTAAATATTTTGATCTGGTTATAGGTGTAACATCTAGTATGAATTGTACTGCTGATGGCACGGAACTCATTGGCATTAATTTAAAAAGCCTTTCTCAGCACAGTAGTTGGTGATGACAGCATGGATGAACCATTGAACCAAAAAACCAAGTGATTCTGAGACCTTTAGGGTTACTCCTCCAGGGTGTGTGAAAATATAAAGCAACCTCTGGGATCTCGGTTGATGAAAAACTCAACATGAGCCACCAATGTGCGCTTGCAGCCCAGAAACCAACCCCATCCTGGGCTGCATCACAAGAAGTGTGGCCATGGGGCCAGGGGGGGATTCTGCCCCTCTGCTCTGCTCTGCTCAGACCCCACCTGCAGTGCTGTGTCCAGTGTTGGGGCCACCAACACAAGAAGGACATTGAAGTGCTGGAGCGGGTCCAGAGGAGGCCACAAAGATGCTCAGGGGCTGGAGCAGGTCTGCTAACAAGA
>NW_010165107.1:0-2110 GCF_000695765.1 Mesitornis unicolor | reverse complement strand
CAGGTTGGCCGGGGCTTGGAGCAGCCTGGGCTGGTGGAGGTGTCCCTGCCCATGGCAGGGGTTGGACTGGGGGGGCTGTGAGGTCCCTTCCAACCCAAACTGTTCTATGATGATATGATCTGCTGAGCATCCTCAGCTTGCACTGAACCTCCTGGAAGGTAAGATGCTGAGGTGGTGATATTCATCCCTGAATCCTGATCAGGACCTTCAAAGCAAGAAGAGGTCATCGATTCCCCAAAGTGACTGTAATTTTCATCGCTCACCCACAGCACTTCATACGATCCTACCCACTCCTGAATTGTAAACAGTCAAATGAGTGTTTTCAATTACTCTTGACTAGGGAATGAATATTAAAGGCCTTGCAGCCAGAATTAATGCAAACCATCTCACATGCAGCAGCATGGCATCCTCTCCGTGCCAACACACAAATGTTTTTCCCCAGAAATTATGCAAAATGCTGATGTAAGTCCCAGGTGAAGGGGAAGAAGTGGATGCTGAGGGGAAAAGGAAGAAGGAAGAGGTCTATAGAAAGATATTAAGAACCAGTTTGTTTCAATTAATTTTGGGACAGAGCTATTAACTGATTTCAACAGATCTGATTAATTACAGACTTCCAGGAGCTTGAAAAAGTTTCCTGCGCATTTAATGTCTCTGCAGCCCATTCTACAGTTTCCCCCACAAAGATACTAGCACCATACGCAGCAGTAGCAGTAAGTGGGATTTCTCCTTACACTTGCAGCTGGTCAGTACAATTTCTCGTGGTCACTAGATGGCAGAATGTGTGTTGACTTAGGAGGACAATTTGGCATTGAATTGAGAACCCGGGACTTTCCGTTTCTTTTCCATGAGAAATTATATATATATAAATACATAAAATTTCATTACATTCAAAGGACTGAGGAATTTTTGTTTGCTTTTCTTTTAGTTCTTCTTTTGTAGGGATGGAGTTAAAAAGAAAAAAAAACAACCAAACAAATCAAAACAAAAACCTCAAACCAAAACAAAAAAATCCCGATAAAACAAGAGCTGCAGTTGGTTTTCCCTTACAGTAAATCCCGTGACAAAAGAGAATAAAATCCCAGGATCACTCCTTTCCCTGTTTCCAGCCCTGCTTCACGGTAGCACCCTGGCCCCACAAGGAAATACCCATTCCCAAATGCTGCATTGACAGGATGTGGAGTTTCAGGGCAGCACTGAATATCATAGCTCTGCAGTAGAGACTTAAACTGTGGTTTCTTATGGGAACCCCTTAAAATGATATTTCCTCACCAGGCAGGCACGTTGCCAAAATGGTGACGTAGCTATTAGCTGAATTAGATTTCCATGGGAACCTCTTCTTAGCAAATGTGGAAAAGGTTCTTAAAACAGCCTTCGCCTACTTCCTACAGCGATCCTGGTCCCATAATAAGTCCCCTTTCAGCTCTCTGAAACACTATAGAAAACCTTTGACCAGTTCCAAACTGAATGGAGTCATTTCTAACCCCAGAGCGATTTAAGATCCTAACTGAGCTGCATTCATGAACACAGTGAGAAAAACATCCTATTACTCATGAAAACATGGGGAGGATTTTAATAGTGGTGGAAATATGAGAGGCAATAGTATTTGTACTAACAAAGTAATTTTTAAAATTATAGTACACTCCTGCATTTTATCAAGTCAATAAAAAGACAGGTCAACATTTGTAGTAATTTAGATACAAGGTTTCCTTTCTCTAGCAGATATATTAATACATATATGTATGCACTCTTTCATCTTTCAAAAGATTAGGGAAAATAATTATGTATTCTAAACAGTCAACATATTGTACATAGGCAATTAGTTTGTGTTTGTCTCTAGGGACACCCATTTGCTCCTAGGAAATAATGTTAGATTAATAGTATTGCTACTATTTTTAATGACATAAGGAATTAAATATTACTGAGTTAAAAGATAAATTATAGCACAAATCCCGATGAGCTAGACTTTCCCATGGCAATGCAACCTGTGCATCTCTGCAATGCCTTCCTTGGCCAGCTGCTGTCTTTGGTGGGACCTGAACCTGCTCATGGTTACAGATTTGGTCAATGATGAATATCATTAAAATCACAGAATCACAGAATATTGGGAGTT
>NW_010165106.1:4606-7468 GCF_000695765.1 Mesitornis unicolor | reverse complement strand
TCATTTCGGCAGCTGGCAGCACCCCAAATGAACCCCAAATTCGGGATTCCCCCCTCGGTCTCCGGATGTCGGGGTGCACAGCGAGTGCCCCATTAGCACAGGGACCAGATCTCATGATCCCAGCTCGTGCACCCCAACCACGGCCGCTCTGTGCAGACCCCGGCCTCTGCCCCCTGTCTGGGTGCCTGGGGGTCCAGAGCGCCCCAGGGCCATGGGGCTGCTGCCCCCTCCCCTCCCAGCGCAGGGTTTAACGCCCCCGGCCGTGGCACTGGTGCCCCCATAGCAAACAGGAGCGGCTCAGAAATGGGGAGAGAGGAGGGGGCTCTGCTGCGCACCCCACAGCTCAGTATGAGAGGGAGGTGCTGGTCACAGCCATCCCTGTGTCACCCACGTCACCCTGTGTCACCCATCGTCACCCACCACAGCCACTGCAGCAGCCGCTGCCGTTTCCATGGCAACCCACGGGCAGCAGCTGCATCCCTGAGCATCCCTGCGTGTGCATCCCCCCCAACGTCCCCACGGCACCACTGCGCACCCCACAGCTCAGTATGAGAGGGAGGTGCTGGTCACAGCCATCCCTGTGTCACCCACGTCACCCTGTGTCACCCATCGTCACCCACCACAGCCACTGCAGCAGCCGCTGCCGTTTCCATGGCAACCCACGGGCAGCAGCTGCATCCCTGAGCATCCCTGCGTGTGCATCCCCCCCAACGTCCCCACGGCACCAGGGTCCCTTGTGGTGCTCAGGGCCAGCCACCGCGCCCCAGGAGGGGTGACCTGCACCCAAATCGGGGTGAGGGGAGGGGTCCACCAGCGCCTTCAGAACCCCAGACCCATGGGAGCGGGGGGAAAAACACCCACAGGGCTCCACATGAGCTCCCTGTGCTGAACTGCAACAGGGAAACCCGATTTTCGGCTGGGAAGCCCAAACTAAGAGTGGAAAGTCCATACAGACTTCAAGAGCATTTCATCACCACCGAGCACACACAGCGGGCTGTCCCCATTCGCAGCACCACTCCTCCGGCAGGATTTAGGGTGAGATTTAGGGTGAGATTTGATTTAGGGTGAGATTTGATTTAGGGTGAGAGGAAACAGCCTCAGGTTGTGCCACGGGGGTGAGGTTGGATATGGGGGCAACTCCTCCCCCAAAGGGTTCCCAGCACTGGCAGTGGGGGTGTCCCCATCCCTGGGGGTTCACAACGGGATGAGGGGCTGAGGGATGGGGGGAGGCGATGACCCCAAAGGTGCCCCCCTCATGGGGCCCAGAGCGAGGCAGAGGGGGGATTTGGGGAGCGGGGCCGTACCTCCTCTCTTGGGGACCTTCAGGGCTGCAGACTCTGGGGTTTCTGGGGACGTGGTGTCGGCTCCATCCTCAAACACTTGGATCTGGAAAGAGCACAGCAACCATTACTACCAAAAAAAACCCCAAAAAAGCCCCAAAACCAAACCCAAAGAAAGCCAGAGCGCGCCCAGAAAACACATCTGTTGTGGCAGCAGGTCTAAAGAGGGCATTTTCGGGCACAGATTTGGGACTGAGCCAGCCCAGCTCAGCCATGCGAGCATGAGAACAGCTCCGATGGGATCTGATGGGATCTGATGGGATCTGATGGGATCTGATGGGCCCAGAGCACAGCACCACATCCAGGATCAGTGCATGCCGACACAGCACCACGTCCCGGGCAGGATCCTCTGCAGTGAGCGCAGCAAACAGAACTGACCTCAAACCTCTGCCATTTCCCATCAGTGCATTTTTAAATCCCCACTACAAATCAGAAGACTGAAACACCGTGAGGTTTGACCGATGCTGGCGGTACTGGTGCCCGTTTTTTGAGATCTGCTTTTAATCAGAGTACGAGAGAGAGCTGGAAATGTCGGAAGCTCTTCAGAACACTCTACAGGTGACTCACAAGCTGTGCTGGTATGGATGCAGCTGATCTGCTTTGCTGGCAAAGAGAGCACTGCTCATTTCCAGTGGGGTGACGGGTCTGTGACTGCTGGGGGTCCCGAAACCAACCAGGGAGGAAGCAGAGGATGCACAGCATCAGTGCTGCGCAGGGATGCAGCGGTGCCTGTTGGTACCTCGCTGCACGCAGCAGCTCGGGACGGGGCAGCACCCGCTCCAGAGGGGACCCCCAGAGCCCCTCTGCGTGTGCCTGGAGCCCTGCTGAGGGTCACAGACAGGGACGGGAACAGGAGAGCCCCGTCTGTGCCTACACAAACCCAGCCCCTGCCTGCAGGGAACAGCAGCCAGGCCAGGCACTGCGTGGACTTCGGGGTAAGCGTTATGGGATTGAGTTTTCTGACTTGACGTGCAGGTAAACACCCAGTACGGCTCCAGACGCCATCTGCTGCAGGTGGTGCGGGGCAGCAGGCAGCAGGCAGGCTTCACCCTTCACGTGAGGCAACATAAACCATTCCACTCACCCTCCAGGCTGGCCCCATAAACGGAGGCGCCTGATGAGAGGTGCGGGGGAACGAGGCACGGCTCCAGCAGCTTTGGTGGGTGCCCAGAGCTGCCCTGTGCCCCACAGGAGGATGGGGAGCCCCGGAGCATCACTTGAGGGAGCGAGGAGCCCATTTCCCCTCCCCACCCGGGCCCATGGGGCCGTGTTCCCGTTTTTTCAGCCGAGGCCACGTACCTGCGACTGCCGCACGAAGATGCCGTGGTTCTCCTCGCAGGTGAAGTACTTCCTGCCCTGCACCGTGCCGTCGTTCTTGCCCTTGGCCTCGTCCAGGATGACGCCGACCCACTTGCCCGTGGCGAACAGCGTGGCGCCCACGTAGGCCACGGTGCCGCGGTGCCCTTTGCCGATCACCTCCACGCGGGACCCCACCTTCAGGGGCTTGCTGCCGCCCCCCGCG
>NW_010165106.1:2165-4533 GCF_000695765.1 Mesitornis unicolor | reverse complement strand
ACTCGCGGACCCACAGATCAACACCCGTGCCCCGCTCCCACCAGTGCCCCCCGCGCAGCCCCAGGGCTTGGACCCCTTCACCTCCACCGCCCTTTGGTTTTGGGAGCCAGCTAAAGGGGACCCCTTCTGTTAGGGTGGCCAAATAGGACCATATTCCGGCGCCTGCTTTCCCGCCCTGTTTCGCTGTCAGGGTCAGTCGGACCAACACCCCACAGCATCCCCACATCCACGGGACCCCCTGTCCCCCGATGGGGGCAGAACAGGGGTGGGGGATCCCCCGCATTATCGGCGTTAAAGGAACGCACAGTCACATCTCGCTGTGCACCACGGGACCCCAAGGGCACCACCCCCGAGCGTGCCCCTCGCTTTGGGTGGGTTTAACCTCCTTGGCCCACTCTTTCACAGCATCAGGGGGTGACGGCCGTGAGGAGGCACCCGAAACCACCCCAATGTGGGCAGCGCCGTGGAGCTGGGGACATGGGTACAGCATTGGGAACCCCCTGCTCCAGCCCCAAACCGCATCCATGGGCACCAAACATGGCTCAGCCGGGCACCGAGCGGGGATTTCGGCAGCGGCCGCAGACCCCAGCCCCACCAGGACCCGAATCACCACCAGTGTGAGAAAACCAGCGCAACTGGGTGTGCGAACGGGGCGCTGGCGTGAACACAGAGCACGGCACCGCTCCTGGGGCTGCACACAAAAGCCAACCCCATCTCACCCAAACACGGTGGGCGGAAACCGAGGGCACAGAACGACCCTTCAACGAGAACCCAAATCAATCCCCGTTCCCCAGCAAACACAAACGAGCAAGGCCTCAGATCCAGGAGCTTGCGCCAGGTGCTCAGATCAACGCCCACCGAAATCCCGGGGCGTTTCAGTCGTCACAACAGCGACGACTCTGCCAAACGCTGGCGGCTGGGGAACGATCGTGTCCCACTTTACAGAGAATGAGAGAGAACGCCTGAAAACCAACGTTCAGAGGCTGAATCCTCTGGGTTTTAAACCAACCCCTTCCACTCTCACCCACCCTGGTCTGTGTTTGCCGTCTGGCAGCGCCGGTGGCCGTGCTCCAGCTCAGACCCGTGGTCTTCAACTTGGTCTTCACCAAGGCCAAGTGTGGGTCCTGCACTTGGGGTGCAATAACCCCATGGACGCTGCAGGGGACGAGTGGCTGGAAAGGACCGGGGGTGTTGGTGGCAGCAATGCCCATGAGCAGCAATGTGCCCTTGAGCCAAGAAGGCCAACGCCATCCTGGGCTGGATGAGAAGGGGTGGTTGTAGGGCAGAGAGGTTCTCCTGCCCCTCTGCTCTGCCCTGCTCACACCACAGCTGCAATCTTGTGGCCAGTGCTGGGCCCTCAGCTCAACAACAACAGGAACTGCTTGAAAGAGTCCAGCAGGGCCACAAAGATGAGATGCTGGAGGGAGTGGAGCATCTCCTGCTGAGGAGCGGCTGAGGGAGCTGGGGCTCTTGAGCTTGGAGCAGAGGAGCCTGAGGGGTGCCCTCATTCGTGGTCGTTGGCCCAATAAATCCCACACACACGCCAGCTCCACGATATGATATATCCTGACAGGCGCTCGGCTGCGGCGGCCGGGCCAAAGGACGCGTCCTGCACCGCACCCCTGCAGCGTGGCCGTGCTCCTGCCCTGGAATGGGAGAAACTCACCCAAAACCGGCAGGGAAACCACGGGAACGCAGCCTGGGGATCCCATCACCAATACCTGCACACACAGGAGAGCTTGAGCCCCCAGAACACCTCTAAACTGCCCCAAAATCACCCGCCAGCCCCTGCGCCTGCAGGGAACGAGTTCTTTAATGATGTTTTTCACCAAAATAACGGATTTTGTTAACAACACCTTTTCAAGTGCCCCACGGCCCCATTGCTACGGACAGGGGTTGGTCAGGGTTGTTTGTCACTGCAGTGGTAGTTGGGTTGATAATTAACACGGCAGCCAATTAATAACAGATGGGCACACGGCAGCACCAGGAAGCGCTGAATGAGTCGTTGACGTCCTTCCCTCGTTAGTGCCACACGACACCAATTAATGCAATTACACCTGGCAAGTTCTCGCTCAGATCCACAATCATTGCCAGCTCCAAACCCATCACATCAGGTCTCACTTAAAAACCAGAAAGTTCATTAACTCCACGCTGTTCTCGTGCTTTCCCTTCCCAACAAAGTCCAGAATTGGTCACATCACCAAGAACCTTAGAGAGAGACTTAGAAAACGAAGAGATTTAATGAAACAATAATAGTAATACTACAGGATAATGATGTAAATAGGAAAGTAATGGAATATATACAGGCATGTATCTACAAAACCAATATAAAATCCTCCCCCAATGATGATGACGACACCAGAGGCTC
>NW_010165106.1:0-1993 GCF_000695765.1 Mesitornis unicolor | reverse complement strand
CCCTGGGCTTTGCACTGAGTGTGGTGTGTGTGGGATGCAATCCCTGGTTGGGCAGGGTTGGGTCTGCTCCTCCTGTAGGTGCAGACACGGCCCCCATGGTGAGACAGTGGCCTTGCCATGTTTCCACACCATCCCAGCACTATCACTTGTAGCAGTGCCCACTGTTGTTAAACCACGCTGCTGGTTTCAGCAAGTTCAGCCACTGAGAAGAGACTGAGCTGGAAAGTGAAATCACTGAATAGAAAATCAGTTCTGGTTACCTCAAACTCCGTTACAGCAGACACCCAAGGAGCATCGGCTGCGTCCTGCCAGGAGCCGTCACGTCATGACGCCAGCGCACGGGGACACCTCCCTCTGCGCGGATGTGAGCAACCGAACCTCAAACCGTCACTCGAAGCAGATCAAGAGTTTCAGGAGGACCAGGAACACAGCGACACCCCTGACAGCTCCAGCGAGGAGATCACCGCCAGGGGTACAGCGCCATCAGCCCCCAAATCCGGATGTGACCCAGCACGGCTGGAGCAAGACCTGGAAACCATTCCAGCTTCACAGGATCGCAGCATCACAGCCTGGTTTGGCTTGAAGGGACCCCAAACCCCCCCAGCCCAACCCCCATGGGCAGGGACACCTCCACCAGCCCAGGCTGCTCCAAGCCCAGGGCAACCTGGCCTTGGGCACTGCCAGGGAGGGGGCACCCACAGCTTCTCTGGGCAACCTGGGCCAGGGCCTCACCACCCTCAAAATGAGGAATTTCTTCCTAAAATCTACCCTAAATCTCCCAAATTCCAGTCTAAAGCCATCACCCCTGGTCCTATCACTCCACCCCTGGTCAAAAGCCCCTCCCCAGCTTTCCTGTCCCCTTCAGGTCCTGGAAGGCCCTGGGTTGGTCCCCAAGGCTGGGGAGCAGGAGGGCAAATGGTAACGGTTTGGGTGTTCCTGAGCACCGAGACACGGCCATGGTGCCGGTGTACGACCACGCACCCCAAAACCCTCATGGGGACCCCACGGGGGCGGCCGGCCCGGTCCCCACGCACAGGTTTAAAGACGATTTAAGCAAAGCACAGATAACCCTGCTCAGTGCCAGGAGACGCCGCTGCTGTGCTGAAATTCGGCGTGGGGATCAGCAGAGGAGGGCAGGGCTGTCCCAAACGGCACCTCCTTCACCCGCTGCCCCCACCAGAACCAGCCACGCTGAGCAAACACAACCACAGCTGAGCTCCCAGCGCCGCAGGCACCGCTGCCCACCCAGGGCAGTGCTGCACGGCATCCACACGGGGAAACAGGCGGGGACGGCATGGAAACACACGTGGGACCTGCACCCTGAGTGGAAACACGTGTGGGACCTGCACCCTGCGTGGAAACACACGTGGGACCTGCACAGGAACACGTGTGGGACCTGCACCCTGCATGGAAACAAGCATGGACCCTGCACAGGAACATGCATGGAAACACAGGTGGTCCCTGCACACATCCCTGAATGGAAACACACATGGAAACACGCATGGACCCTGCATGGAAACACGTGTGGGCCCCACACACATCCCCTCACAGAAACACGCATGGGCGCTGCACCCTGCATGGGAACACACATGGACCCCGCATGGGAACACACATGGACCCCGCATGCATCTCTGCATGGAAACACGCGTGGGCCCTGCACAGAAACACGTGTGGACCCCACGCATGTCCCTGCATGGAAACGTGCATGGGCCCTGCATGCATCCCCACAGGGAAACACACATGGACCCCACACACATCCCCACATGGAAACACACGTGGGCCCTGCATGGAAACACATGAGGACCCTCAGAAACACGCACGGACCCTGCATGGACGGACACAGGTACGGGCCCATGGACACATGCATGGACCCCACACACATCCCTGCATGGAAACACACGTGGGCCCTGCATGAAAACGCACACAGACCCCGCACACGTCCCCTCACAGAACCACGCGTGGGCCCCGCACGGGGCAGCAGAGCAGCTCCCCA
>NW_010165105.1:0-2329 GCF_000695765.1 Mesitornis unicolor | reverse complement strand
TATTATATATTACAGTGAACATCTTTAAGAACACCTCTATGTCACACCCCTGCAAACTCCCATTTTCAGCTTTCACCCCGCGCAGAAGACGACGTTTCAAGAACGAACAATATTTGACAAACGCCTTCGAAGGATTTAAGTGGAACTGGAAGAAAACCCAAATAAACAGTGAGAAAATAGAAACGGTCCGGAGCTCCACAAATCTGGCAACCAGCAGCAGAAAATGTAAATATTGCACGGTGCTATTTTTAAATAAGAACATATTTTCCAGTGATGAAATTGAAATTGGAATACGTCCATAAAAAAAAAAATATCTATGGAGAAATTGCTGGAGCCGATTTATTATTGTGCCATTAGTGCAGAGCATGGAGCACGCTCCAAAAACACCAGTGCCTGCAGTTGTCACATGCACACATGAAACAGCAAAATCTGGAGAAGCCCCCTGAGCACCACTCTTTATTTCACTATGGCCCAATTTATCATTGCCACGTAACAGACGTGAGTAAAATTCTTAAATAACTTTTAATTACTGGGGTAAATACAGTTATATCTCATTTGAGTGGCTGACAACATGGAAAATCAATCTCTTAAACCTCAAAAATGACAATATTCCAAGTATTAGAATATTTTTTATAGGATGGATTATAAAAATTATACACTTGTTCTTAAAAACTCTCTACTTCTTTCCTAGTGCTTGAGCTTTTGCTACCCAGACTCCAGCCAATTCAGCACGCCCGCTGCGTGTTTAATGTCTAATGCTCAGGTGCATTCCCTGCTGCTCTCTGTAACGTTTCAACCAACCTTTTCCAAGCTGGCAGGACTGGGGTTTTCAAATTCAACTGTGATATTTAACGTTCTTTTTTTTAAAGCATCCTTCCAAGACTTCACTAAACCCATTTAATAACTGATCGAGGGTCTTATTTCTCTTTTTGGCAGCAGCGGTTTGAAAGACGAGGGCAAGCTCCTTCAGCGCTGCCGTCAGCTTAGCAGATGGATAAACACACGAAGCAGAAATCTCAGGGTCAGATTCGGGTGCCAAGACCGACGGTGCTGTGGATGGAGTAGGTTTTCTCGCTGTTGTGACATGTTTTAGTTTGTTCTTTTTCTTTTGAGCGTGTTTCCTGCGCGCTGCTGGATTGTCAGGAGCGGCTGTAACGGCCGGGGGCTGCAGCGGGGTGCTCAGTGTGGGCACGTGTCGCATCGCTTGCTCCAGAACATCCAGCAGGGTCCTCAGGGTTTCCTTTTCCTCTGTCACGGGGGAAGTTGTCCGACTTGCTGCAAAAGAGTATTGCATTTCAAGTTACAGCTTTTAAATCCTGCACTCGTGCAAACGTCAGATGCCCATTTGCTACGCTCACCCTTCGGTCCACCCCACACAACAACATCAACTTCAGCACAAAGGCACTGTTGCTAGAGTAATTATCATCTCGGCATTTACCCAAAATCCATTCGTTTTGCCATACTGGATGGCAATCTCCCTTCTTTGAATGGATGAATAATGCAGTGAATTCCCCAGTTCACTGTCTCCGCAGCTTTTATGCCCCAACAAGCATGGGAAATACACATGGGATGCCCTCCCTTGGGAGCTTCTCGCCATGAAAAAGCTGAGCTGCAGATGACACTGTGCAGGGACAAGTTCTTACCATGGACTATGGCACTGACCGAGTCCGCAGCCGAAATCTCAGCCGACGAGGATGGATCGTGCGCCGTCATCTGCCAAACACAAACACTGACTTGAATCACGTTCACGTTTAATCTTTTAGGTTGAAATTAAGACAAAGTTCTGTAAAACAACAAAAAAAACCCCCACCAACCTGGGGTGCAAGAATAAACTTTAATCAAAACATTTTGCCTAGAGAGGCCTGGAAACTCCAAGTTAAGGCTACTATTTCTAGTAAAGCAGCAATCGAACCAGGCCAAGAAAAACACCCCAGTCTGTTTGTGAAAATATTCTGTACGATCCTCACAACTCATAAATTTGCTTCTCCTCTACATGAACTACGCGGGGGTGCATCGAGGCTTTTTCAAGTTGAAAAATGTCAAAATCCAACTTGCAAATGAACACTTTCAACTGCACATCTCAAATGTATGCTTTGCTCTCCAGACTTTTTTCTTGGAAAAACATGAGAGCTGGTACATTCCCGACAGCTGCCTGGACTGCGTGCAGAAATGCAATCCCAACAGCTGCCTGGACTGCGTGCGGAAATGCAAGAAATAGGTGTACAGACTTCCACACGTGCAAGACTTGGAATGGGAATTAATGCACACTCAGGCCTAAAAGCCTCACATAAGGCCAGTGGTCCTATGTGTCTACAGTGTATTCTTTATA
>NW_010165104.1:0-1796 GCF_000695765.1 Mesitornis unicolor | reverse complement strand
ACCGCGCTACCGCCGGTGGGGAAGCAGGGGACCCCCCCCACCACCCACGGTGCCCCCTCTGCCACCACCCCTGGGGACCCAGTCCTGTGTGTCCGTGCTGGCCACACGCTGGGGACAGGGTGGCCCCGGGGCTGAGGGACCACAGGGGGGAGGACCCCTGGGTACCCATCCCCACCAGTGGGACAGTGGGGACAGTGTGAACCGGGCAGAGAGAAGGGGGATGCACATCTGTGCAAGCATTCATCTTTTGGTTGATCCAGTTCGGACCAGTACACATCCGAATTAATGGTTTGATTCCTCAGAAGCAAGGCAAAATACCCAATACCTGTGAAACCCCACCAGAACCTTCCCTTGGTGAGCATCTGCTGTTGGAGGGCTTTGAGCTGGGTCATTTTTCTTTGCCTATTACCATAAGGTCCAAAAATGGGTCATTTTCTTCGTGTTTCAAGACAGAATTGCAATGTCAGTGTGCTCAGTGAGACAAATTTCTCAGAGCTCCTGTGATACCCAAATATCGAGCTTCCTGATGCACCCAAGTGGTTTTAAATGGTTTCCAACGCTCAATTTCACCATGTTAAGATTATCAGCAAGCTCTTGTTGTTAAACGTCGATTGGAGTCGATCAATGCCTTTATTTTGCTGCTATCGGCTTCGCGTGGCCTTCCTGGGGGTGGTGCATCTCTGTCATCAACATCTCCGTACCAAAATTTAGCAAACCAACTCTGCCCCTGCTGTGGTTTTAAGGCACCTTCCCTGTACACATCTCACAACCTTTCCTGAGCTCGCACGGTGTTCTTTCCTTTTCGGAAGTAATAGAGCAAAACATGACAAAAATGTTCCTTTTCAGTTCCCATTTTGGAATTGGCGCCAAATAAATAATTGTTAACACAATCGCGCACTTTCCTTTTCCAAACAAGCTTGGACTGTCAGCCGCCAGGTTTCATCACGAATTTGCCGTTTACAATGAAATCAGTGGCACTGCAAGACATTTATGCCCAGCTATTAAGGAATAAAAGCAAATACTTCTTGGCCAACCCAGAAACCCTTAGGGAAAGCAGCCACAGCCTCCCCAGAAAATGCATTCGTGACCCCATAACCGGGCTCTGCCCCGAGTCCTCTTCCTCCCATGGGAATTGCATTGCCAGGAATTCAGTGATGGATCTGCCGAAACGCCCGGGATCAACACCGCTCCTCCCAAAACCTGCGGCAAAGCCGAACCCCGGTGCCGCTCCGGCCTCTCCCGCTCCGTTGCTATTTTTGCCGGCGATCTGGAAGGATTCCCACAGAAAGCGGCGCCTCGCATTCCCGACCGCTGATAGCACAGCACGTGTCCCCGTGAATCACCCATCGGGATGCAGCGCGGGTTTTGCAGGGAGCCCGGAGCAGGAACCCTGAGTCACGGCTTGGAAATGGCTTCAAAAAGCTTTGCTGCGTTTTTAATTTATTTTTTGCTGCTGGATCTTGATTGTTTTTGGAGGCGATTTTGCCCCAGGGGATGTGGGGTGGGGACACGGGGGGTGCAAGAGGCGGTGTCCTCCAGCTTGGGTTTGGGATTTGAAGGTAGGATTGGGGGAAAAGCAGAGCGTGGGACAAGGATGAAGCGCAGCACGGGGCTTTGTGTGTCCTCCAGCACCCAGCCCTGGACCAGGGGCAGATCCAGGGGGGTCCCCAGGGACCCCTGTAACATCCCACACCCCAGGGCTTCTGGCATCTCAGGGCCATCCCTGTCCCCACGTCCTTCATGTCCCCAAGGGACCCAACCCTCGGGGCAGGGGGTGAAGGAGCATCACTTTGGGG
>NW_010165103.1:5058-5412 GCF_000695765.1 Mesitornis unicolor | reverse complement strand
TTTCAGTTTTCAGGGACTAGGCAGTCGGTTCCTCGTAACCCTCGTCCACCTTCAGCATCTCCCACCGAGAAGGCCGATTTAGCATTCAGGCGGGTGCCAGATCTGTTTGGCGCTTTCTCTCAGCGCAAGTATATATATAAAAAAATATAGGAGCTTTTTGACCCAAAGGATAAGGGAGCAGCACTTTGGAAGATGTAGATGCCCGTGCGTGATTTTGCGGAGCGGGCAGAGCCTGCGTGAAACGATTTGCAGCTACAAACACGCAGCCCCTCTCCCCCTTTCTCGCCGCCAGCCAGCTCGCAGGGAGCGCTATAAAAAAAGAAAACCCTGCCTCCTTCTCACGGCTGACTTTTA
>NW_010165103.1:570-5042 GCF_000695765.1 Mesitornis unicolor | reverse complement strand
GGGCCGCCGGGTTTTCGTTGCCTGCCGGAAAACCGGCGGGGCTGGAGCAGCCAAGCTCTGATCCCCGCTCCCGCCGGACATCCCCAAATCGGAAATAAATCGCCAAGGATTGACTGTGGTCGCCAAACCGCGGGGCAACTGCGCAGGGGGAGCCTTCTGGGATGCGGTTCTTGGGCAAGCCGTACCCTGGCACGGCCGCGGTGCCAGTGCGTCCCCGGCGATGACCGCAGAGGCAGTGGAGGGGCACCGGCGGCTCTGAGGACAACCGATGCTCAACCACTGCCCCTGGTCGGAGCCGAGAGACAGGGAAGCACGTTTCTGCTGTGTCCACCTCCAGCTGAGGCTGCATAGACAAGTTCCTAGGAAAGGCTGATCACAGCCGGCACTGAAATACCATCCCCAGCCCTAACCATTCGTTCTCTCCGCGGTACTATTTGGCCCAATTTTTACGTTGATCTCGTCCGACCGAGACAGACAACAACAAAAAAAGCCATGGGAAAACCCGACTTTGCTGCCCTTTCTCGGGAGTGCTTCTCGGCAAGATGTTTGCATCCCCTGTGAAGTGGAGGGGAGCAGAGCCCGGCCCGGCAGCCCTGCTTTGAAAGCAAAACAAAACGGTGAACATCCTGCCCGGGGCCGCCGAGGCTGAGCCTCTGCATCCCCTTCCGCGACCGCCGAGCCCCGCTGCGGCTCTCCGCGGGTCCCCTCCCGTCGCCTCCCGGGGCTCGGCTCCGGCATTCCGCTTCCCTCGGGCTCCGCCTTTCCCGGTCTAGGGCAGAAACAGAAGGAGAATTTCCAAAGCTGTTATGCAGGATTTAAGGGAGTTAATTTTACAACGTTATAGACCGAAAGATTCCAACGATTTAAAACATCCTTGCAGGACAGGTGAGGCTTAGTTCAAGACTGCAGCGTTTTATTTATTAACCTGGCGTTAGACAGAGAAAGGTAGAAAGATTTCGATCTTGCTTAGGTTTCCTGCGGGTTGCACTGCCTCGGGGTGGGAGGGACACAGGAAAACCGTGGCATCCCTTGGAAAGGGAGAGCTTTCCATTTGGGTTTGAAATACGCCTGGCGTCAGGCTCACCCTAACGAACGAAGTTTCATCCAGTTCTTTCCAGACCCGGGGTTATTTTCATTTCAGCTCCGAGGAGCAGCACCCTGGCCTCAATCCCTGCCTCGCACCTCGCAGCTCCAGGAGCCCGACGGCGACGACAGAGAAGGCCGGGGCTGCCACCCTCTACCTCCGCGGTCTCCGTCGGACAAGGGTTCCCGGACACCTTCAGCGGACCTTCGGCCGTGCGAGGGTTTGGGAGAACCCGCTGAAACTCAGAGGCTTGTTAATTCACTCCGTACTGTATAGGAGAGCTGTAATTCCCCTCCGCCCCTCATCCCGCAGATTAAAGTTACCCCAGCAGTCACTATCCTTGGGATATATCATTCCCTTAGCCTGGAAATCTGCCCTCTCTGAGGGTCGGGGAGGCAGCCAGGGGATCACCCTCCCCCCCTGCCCGGGACCTCTCCAGGGTCGAACCGGGGAACATCGCGGTACGAAACTGCGAGATGCTTCAGTCATGTGTGGGACCGGAGATTTCTGAATGGGTCCCGCAGCACTTTAGATCTTATCTTAGAGATAAGGCTGCAGAAACAGCAAACTCCGACGAAACAGAAAGGAGCGTGTTAGGTTCGTAAATCTACTAAAATAACCTCCAAACCACAAAAATAATGTTGAAAGAAAATGTAGGTCTTTGAAGGGTTACCGATTATCTTGTTTTGTTGGGCTTTATTCAAATATACTCCTGGAGTTTATTCAAATAAGGAGCGTCTCTCACTTTTAAAAAAGCTGTTCCAGAAGAGCTCATTTTCTGCATCCCGAGTTACGGCGGAGTGACACCGTACCAAGAGATTTCATCCTTTGCTTTTGGACTGGGATTGAGTCCTTTCGTTTTTCGTCGGAGATCAGCGGTATTGGAGAACAGCCCCTGCTTTAACAAACTGCTTGGAATCGCGAGACTGACACTGTTCAGCTGAAGTACCCTGCTCTGCAGGGCCTAAGAGGGGGAAAGAAGTTGAGAACCACAAAATCTGTTTTATCGGGCCGTTTTACACATACATATGTATATATACATATATGGAAATCCATATATAGCTATTTATAGCCATGTATGTCCTTTATACATATGAGTACACACACCACTGGGTCTATAAGGACTCCTTAAGAATTTTGGTTATCAGGATCACCTGTCATGCTGTTCCATCATTCTGTCCTTTTCTCGAAGTCCTGCTATCACCACAACAAGTATTTTCTGAGCACTACGTTCAAGCAGTTGTCGTGAAGTAATTTTTTTCTTTGTCCTGATTTTGGTTAAAAACTAGTTGTCAGTTTCTGGAGGTCCTCTTAATTTTGCTAGCATCTGATTCCCAGAGGACTTCAATACTTTCAGCTTTATGTCAAGTTTGTCTTGGGAATTTGCAGATTTTGTGTTTTTCCAGTCATGAAGTCTGGTTTTTATTTTCTTTTATTTTCTGTCTCCTCTTCAAATACATACAGAGTACCTAGTTAGACAAAGATAGGAGAATAATTTCAAATGCATTCGTAGGACTTACCACTCTTTCACTATCTTTCAGTATCACTTTTAAAATCACTTAATCAAGAGATTTTTCAGATGTGGCTAGTCATATGTGAATGCTTCCTTTTGAATATCTTGATGCCTTTGTTTTCAAGGCTGTTGAATGCTTACAGCACTCAAAAATCTAGGAGGCATTAATATGCCTGTACAAGGCTCGGCCTTCCAGCTCATCACTTAACTTCAGGGGCTGTTTTTATGAAGAAACCAGCTACACCCTTTCAGTTCACAGGTTTTCATATGTCAAATGCAGACAGCAGTCACCTCTTTTGTAGGAATGTTAGGAGACAAAATTAATTGGAAATGCTCTTTATTTTCTGATGAAAGGAAGTTTTGCTGTAGCTGCAAAGACCATGGATCCATTTTAGTTTATGTCAAGTGGGATTTACAGTGTGCAGATGCATACAGTCTTGAAGAAACAGGAAGTACAGCTTAAAATCTGCTACGGGTTGTGAAAATTCAAACCCAAAAGGGTTAAAAGGTAGAGTCAACTGATATTAAAGCAGATATATATGGACTTTAAATAAAAGAAATCAATAGCCCTATGAAACCAAAGAATCATTCTCTTTAATATTAACACATTAACAGCAATTTTACTCTTTAGTAATTAATTCAGGTTAGCCGCCATGTTTTCAGCTATCAAAACCAATTTTGAAAAGTAGATTTCAGACATACACATTAAAAAATGGACAGAAGTGTGCATAAACCCCATATTAAGTATGGGGCTAATTTATAAAAGTGAGTATGTAAAGAATAGCCTTCTCTAGCTGAGGTATATGTAACAGAAAGAGCGACTCAAGTAATGTGGAGCTGGAAGAAACAACTCAGTATTTGAAAGGAAAGTGGTATTCAAAGCAGCCTTATTGGTCATTTCCCTGCTCCTCCTTCCAAGAAAAATAACACCTAAAAAGATCTTATATGTGATTTTAAACTAAAGGGAAATGCAGTGGTTAGTAAAAGCTACTCAAGGTGTCAACCTAATCGGTAAAATATGGCAGTATCAGCACAGATAAGCATACACATATTCAGTGCTTGGAGAGAATTCTTGGCAATGGATAATTTTGCTAGGTAAGACCATGCAACAGCTTTTTGTCATTGGGTCTTTGGTGCCCTATTGGCTAAAGAAGGGGGGAAAAAGTGTGTTTGAGAAAGTGAAAGCCTTTATAAAGCAGATGCCTTTGTCATTGTGACAAATATTTGGGAAACCTACAAGAAGAGAGATGGGAAAAGTGTTAAACTGGCTATAACTTCCAGGTGACTTTCATTGCTCCAAATGGAATTGTGGAAACTTAAGGAAAGAAGGAGACTGGAATTAGGATCACAAACCCAACCATAACCATAAGCAACATTTCATATTTTGTATTATTCATGCATAGGGATCTCCAAACAGCTCTTCTTAACTGCTTGCCTTTTCACCCTCCAGTGGGTTTAATGAGGGATGCCTAGCACCTTTTCACTGGTTTTAAAGCAGATCACTGGCTTGCTTATAGATTTGTGCCTACTGTCAGCTTGGCAGTCATGGATAGAGAAGTGAGAACATGACAGGATCCGTGACATGAGTGTGACAGCCACAGATCAGGTCAGTTTGATCCTATTTGTATTTACAGATCTATTACAGAAAGTTTCAGACAGCTAATTTTGGCTTGCTTTGTGTCAGAAATTACTACTGAAAGAACTTGGATTCAACTGCACTGTTTAAACTGCAGCAATTAAAATGAGCAGCTCAAATCCCGTAAAAAGCTGCCCTGCTTTTTGTTTTAACACTTTAAAAAGTACAATTTCATCATGTGAAAGCCCTGATAAACTTCACGCTGCTCAGGGCTTATGATGTCAGAGCCATGGAATACT
>NW_010165103.1:0-539 GCF_000695765.1 Mesitornis unicolor | reverse complement strand
TGATAACATAATAGCTGAGAAATATGAGTTTTGGAGGCTTTGGGTTTTTGTTTGCTCTACGTGCGTGCAGTGTGAGGCTTACAGTGGGAAAACAATTAACTAGAGGGGCTGGAAAAGCGAGTAGCAGTGAGCTGCCGTGTAATTGCAGAAGCAATGAGGAATTTCACCTGACATCATTTGTGACAGCAGTCAAACAGCAAGGCCTAGCAGGGAACCACATATTAAATAGCTGCCGTGATGGGCGAGCCCGCTATAAAAATGAGCAGAAAGTAGACCCGGGGTGACATGTGTCCTCTCTGGGAAGGTAAGAAGATGGCTGCAGGGTTTTCCTCCTGGGGAGGGCTTGAGTATACTCGCCCCGCTTTCCACACAGCCCAGGGAGCCTGCATCTTTCTTTCAGGCCTGCTCAGGGCAGGGACCATGTCGGGTGACCGGGGCCGGGGGGAGCCCAGCGGAGATGGGGACCGTGCCCTGAAGCTGCCCCCGCAAGCGGAAAGAGCCTCAGGCCGGCGAGAGCATCCTCAGCCCCTCACAGACTC
>NW_010165102.1:0-2620 GCF_000695765.1 Mesitornis unicolor | reverse complement strand
GGTGTTCCATCACCTTCCCAGGGATGGAGAATATAGGAGATTTCAAATACACATACTTCGGGATTTGTTGCACCAGACCAGCAACTAACTTAAGTTAATTATGCCATGTGTCCTGTCACTAGGCAGCACCCATTAAGTACTATGATCTTTCTACATCTCTTTCACTTTTCATAACAGAGATGCTACCAGCAGAGCTAGTAAGTTAAGACGTTAGAGACCTTTAACCTCTATTGCTGCTCAAACATGAGGAATGTTCTATATTAATATAGCAATATCCAAGAAGCCAAAAGAAGCTTTTGGTTTTTTTTCAATATCCCTACTGGTTTAAAACAAAGCTATTGGCAACACTTACATTGACTTTTAAAGATATTTCAATGTAAATGCAAAAGGAAAGCACATTTAATTCATTCACAGGGCATTATTTTTTTCTCTGAATAATTAGTTAAAAGGAAATAGTGAAAAAACTGCTTGTGGCCTAAGGAAAAATTCAATGTGTTAAATATGCAGCATAAAATGGTCGTGATAGGAAAAGTTAGTTAACCAAGAAACAGAAAGTTCTTTATATGAGTATTTGTTAACATTTGTTCTTTTTCATTTTATTAAGGTCCACGATCAATTCAAATGAAAAAATAATACACATTTATTCTTCCCACAAATACACTACTGTGGTAAGATGTGAGTTGTATTGGTGGTTATGAAAATGATGGAATCAAAGTTGACTCACAAGCTCATGAAAAATCTAAAAAGGTCAATGACCACACAGTGTGACTTGTGAAGTTTAGGTTGGGCATTAGGAAAAAAAAATCTTCACGAGGGTAAGTGCAGCACTGTCACATTGACCAGAGATGTAATGGAACTTCCATCCCTGAGGTCTTCAGGAAATAGCCAGGCAGAACCACAGTGGACCTTTATCTAGGGTTGGTGACAGCCCCACCCTGAATGCAAGGTTGGACCTCACAGAGGTATCTTCCAACCAAAATTTCTATTATTTTTTAATCTTACTGTATAAATAATATGGCTAAAGTTCACATTCAACCTCTAATGCAGCAAGACCTAGATCTTTGAGAAATTCTTACAAACCATAAACGAGCTGATGAACCACTCTAAATTCATCCTTGAAATTTTTGTTTCCTGGTTACTTGCTAAACTTCAGAAGAGTAATTTTTAAAAGGCAAGTAGTTAAGCTACCTGACAGATGCTAGACTGAGAAAATCCTTTTGTCTAAGTTGCAGGTACTTGAAAAGCAAGATGCACAAACTAATTAGTTATTTAAGAAAACACAGGCAATGGAATGTAAACTGCTAGCACTGTTGACAAGCTGGTGCTCATGAACATTTAAGTTGGTACAAATAGAAATAAGCTACATTATTTTTAAACATAAATTTGACATTAGACTACTATTACTGATGTAGGACTATAGATTTAATCAAGGATCATATATGCTTCCACACTTGAAGCAGAGAGACAAGATAATATTATATCTTCAAATTAAAAATAGTTAAACAAAACATTAAGCTACAAATTCAGTACTTTGAGATTTTGGTAGTACAGAAATTTTTTTTTACATTTCATCTTTATTCTAATGTCCATACATGGCAGAACTACCAGGTTCCTAAAGTTCCTGGGCTCCTAAAAATAAATAAATTGCATCACGTATAACAAAAATTTTACATAAAAAGTTTAAAAAACCCCAACAAAATACTGATGTGGGCAAAAAATTAAAAGTATTAATATCTTCAGATTACTGAAAGATTTAAGAAGTTGTAAAATAAGATCATTAAATCTAGGAAACAGGATTCAAACATTCCCAATATTTGCACTTTTTAAAGGTATCTAAACAGGTTGACTTAATGGAAGTTATTTCAGTTATCAGTTACATAATATGTATAAAAATGAAAAAATAATCCAAATTGCATATTAAAAAAAATTACATCTATAAAATTTGTTTTCTTAAATAATTCAAGAATACTCTTTGTAATTTATTAATTTTGATTTTTGAAAGCACAATGCTTACTTACCTTTCAGATTATTTATGAAGTGAATCCTGTGCCCTACATCAGTAACAGAACAGGTTCTACACTCTGTTGTACAGTGGTTTCAGTTTACAAAGACAACACAAACTTCTTCTCAGACTTCATTACAGAGATAAAGCTAAGCCAGAATCACCACAATTAAAAGAATGCTGTGCAGAAGCACCACTCATTCCATTTCATTACCTAACATAAAATATATTTTGGATGCATCCTCTGTTCTTAGACAAGTTGATAAAAACCCATATTATTAGAATTTTTATAACTGGTTTTTCTGATTACTCACAATTTCATGTTTCAAGCTAATATGAAGAAAAAAATGATAAAGTAGTATTTAAATATTGGGCCACAGATGCCACACTTAAACATAGCAGATCTATCTGGCTAAAGATGCCCCTGCTCACTGCAGAGGGGTTGGACTAGATGACCATTAAATGTCCCTTCCAACCCAAAATATTCTATGATTCCATGATTTATGTATATAGATAACGAGGCCTTAGGAATATGCCACATGGCAGAGATGCAATAGATTTCACACAATCACGGAATCATAGAATATTAGTTGGAAGGGACCTCGAAAGATCATCCAG
>NW_010165101.1:16859-19246 GCF_000695765.1 Mesitornis unicolor | reverse complement strand
TCCCTCCTCCAGCCTCGGCGAAAGTCCCTGTCTTCCTTTGGCATTTTCTTTTCCCTGGGATGGGGGGATTTGGGCAAACTCGGCCTTTGGCGTGTTGCACCCACTTTTTTTTTCTTAGGAGGGGTGACTTTCCCTTTGTTTTAACTAGTTTTCAAAGCCATCACACAGCTGTTTCCTTTTTATTGTTTTATTCTTTCTCTCCCTCAGGGATGAAGGAGACAGCAGAAACCACAGATTTTACTCCCCTCTTTGCTAGGAATAAAAGTTGGAAGTGGAGTTGGGATGTGCCCACCTGACTTTGGGGGATCTCGCTGCCCGGCTCCTTTTTGTTTGCCTTGCACCTGGGAATGGCCAGGGGACATGGCCCTGACATTCCCCTCGGGATCCACAGCCACCTCTCCCCATCCTTGCAGGGCAAGTGCTCCCTCTTAAACCCCAGGAGCTCACGTGGGCCCTCAGCAGAAGTTTTGGGTCAGAAGGTGGAGAGCAGAAGTGGGAGAAAGCATCCAGAGAAGTAGGAATGAGAGGGAAGAGGACTCTGGCTGGGTGGGAGGGTGATGAGGATTGCGGGGTGTCAGCATCCCCATCCAGCTGGATCCCGAGGCGGTAGTGTCAGGAGAAGAAGGCGAGGGTGGCAGAGCATGCTGTGCCTTGAGGAGCTGTGCCTGTGGCAGGACCCCACTCAGCAACGCTGGGTTCACAGCATAAGGCAAAACTGGCCTTTCCGATTGGATTTTTTTGTTCCACCTTGATTCGGGTGCACAGGTGTCAAGATCCCAGTTCAAGAAGGAATTTCAGGACATCCTTTAGCAGAGCAATGATAGTCACTCCAACCAAACCCCTTTCCAAATTGGGGCTGAATCAAACTAAAATGTCAAATGCCTCAACATAATTCTTTTACAGCACATTATGGCAAATCATTGCCACGCTCTGCTTTGTCATCCAGCTCCCCTACAAATAATCCACATGTGGTTGGTCAGTGAGTTGTCTTTTAAAAAAACAAAAAAAATTAAACTTTGCGTGGGGTTTGTCACTCCCGGCTGGGGCTGGGGCAGTTGTGAGTGTGCAGGTGTGACTGGCAGAGTGTCTCTGGCAGAAACCTCTTGCATGCAGCCTTAACTGGGGAATGGCACGTTAAGTAACAGGGCTGTGCTGCCATGGTTTTATTAGACCGGCAGAGGAGTAGTTTTGTTTAAGAGATATCTGTGACAGAAGTGCTTTGCCAGTGTAATATATTCCTGTCCCACTGAAGTCTTTCTAATGTAGATGTGGCTTCAGTCTGTTGTATGAACTTGTCAGCTCTTTGAAACACCGAATTGCAAATTAATCTCCAGGTCAGGGAAAGCAAGGTACTGGCCAGCAATTGGGAAGAATATAAATGCTAAAAAACCCATGCATTTTTTAAGTTGTTTGCCGGTTCTTATTTTACTTCGGCAAATGTGTGCATGTTTATCCAGTTCCAGGGTTCTGCAGAAATGAATGGCCAAGAGCTCTCCTGTGTTCGTCCGTCCTTCTTGTGCCTGTGATGAATTCAGTGCTGGAAAGTGCTTATAGATGTACATAGCTCAGTTATCAGCCCAAAGCCCATGTGATTACTTACCGTCATAAAATGACATTTTTTCCTGCCTGCCCACCCCAAAAGTTCTGTCACAGATTCGTTCCGCGGGACATCTCTACTGTCGGTATTTGAGAGGAGCGCACTCCTTCCAACCGCTTTTTCTCAAAGTACCACTTTTTTTTTCCTTTTTACCCTAGTTACAATCAACAGTTTCTAGACAGTGTCTGTAAAATCAATAATCCACTGTATGAGACAGCCCGAGTTGGCAGAGTCACATTTTGATACTTTTTTGTTGGGGGGGAGGTAGTTTCATTGTATTTTTACTAAATGTCCAAAAAAAGGCCAGCATTAAATACAACAGAGTTACTTGCTGCTTTTTACATTTTCAAACCAGTTTCAAACTGCTGCAGACTGGAATGAGAACACAGCAGGTCTTGCTCATACTCATACAAGATGATTTTAATGCCAGGCATGACATCACTATATTTGCATGCATGACATCTTTGGATTTTATTCCTTTCAGCTTTGCTCTAACTGGGATGATCCTCTGCGATTTTATTTGGAGTCTCTTCCTGTTGATGGATTTCGACCCACGTCTAACTTATTTTCCTGCATGTCTGCTTAACTGAAGGAATAAAAACATCCACTGAAAATAAATAAAAATAGTATTTTTATTAGAATTTGTTTAGATATAGTGTAAAATCTGAGATTTTAGCATGGCTGTCAGGTTGCAGTAAAGCTTCATTTGCTTTTTGTGTGGAGAGAGTGTAACTCTAGTTTTGACTTTCTTTCAAGTGCGAGGATAATTCAGCAAGAGTGTTCTTTCCCT
>NW_010165101.1:0-16849 GCF_000695765.1 Mesitornis unicolor | reverse complement strand
TCCCTAAAAGTTACTGTAAACTGAAGATTGTAATATACACATCTGCACAATGGTATCTGTTCATATTGAAAGTAAGTCATAAACAAAATTAGACATTAAAATAATCAAAAAAGGCTTTAACTTAAAGCCATTAGAGTAATGGCTGGTCTTCTGTCAAGGTGTGTTTACATGTGGCATGTCAGCTGGAACTAATATTTGTGGTGTTCATTTATTTTATTAACCCTTCAAAAATAATTAGGTCTGAAGTTTAGTAGATGTCAGGATGCGGGTCAGTTGCAGCGTAGCAATAAGTTTAGGGTTTTTCTGTAAAAGCCAGAAGACCTGTTGATTTCCAGAATGTTACAAATACTTCTTGTACAGGGTAATATTTGGGAGTTTGGTTTGCAAAAGTATAGCAAAATGGGAATGAAGTGAATGGGGCCCTGGGAAGATGAAGGGAAGAGAGCTCAGTTCCAGCCTTGCCATCAGCAGGCAGTTCAGGAATCACCAGCCCAGCCCTCCCTCCCCAGACCTGCCATCCTTTCACAAATCAGAAGCGGTGTTTGATTGATTGATTTGTTTTAAAAAAGATGCACTTTGGGTTGTTGCAAGAAACACTGTGAGTTTAGATTTAAAACTATGCATTTGGCAAGCTTTTCACACAACCATGAGACCCAAAACCTGTTTCTAAAGTGAAAACTGAGTTTTCTGTAAAATGAATTTACTAAAAAGGGTCAGTATTGTGAGTCTGCTTGGTGCAACTGGGAGATCCGATCAAATTGAGAGATACAGGGTTTTTCAGGGAGATGTGCAGAATGATTTTGCCCCGAGCAGGGCTGGTGGTGGGAAGGCTCCTGTTGGCGCCTGGCGGAGGGGAGCGTTTGCCATCTGGAGGGCTGACAGAGAAGGGAGGAAGGGTTGGGAAGCAAACAGGAAAGAAGGTGATCTGTAACGCCTGCGTGGTTTGAAATCGCACCTCGAGAGAGGAGGAGGGGGGAGATTTCAGCGAGTTTTGACAACCTTTTGCACGTTGGCCCAGTGTGCAGGGTACGTGCCAGGTAGTGAAAGCAGGGCGCATGTGAGGAATTCAGCGTCACTCCGGCAGCGAGCCTCCCCAGCCACATCTACAGCTTGTGTCTTCTCCAGGTTGTGGACACAGGGCACACTTTCTGTCCGGGACCTGATCTAGCAAAGCAATGTCTGCTCACCACTGGCTTGCCTCTCAAATTAACTTCTGCAGACATTTTAGGAGGAATTTGCAGACCCCCCACTACCCCCAGCCCACATAGACCACAGGTTAAACAGGGCCATGGTCCAGGTTCACCCTTAGTTGCCATCTACAACATTCACAAGTTCTGGAGTGATGTGGGTCTTCTCTGTCTCGTTCCACCCCCCAGGGCTCTGGCTCAAAGGGCAGCCCCAGCATCCATAGGATCATAGACCCATGGAAGGGTTTGTGTTGAAAGGGACCTTGAAGATCATCTCATCCAACATCCCCTGTCATGGACAGGGACATCTTACACCAGATCAGGTTGCTCTAAGCCCCATCCAACTTGAACACTGCCAGTGGTGGCACATTCACAACTTCGTTGGGCAATCTGTTCCAGTGTCTCACCATCCTCATCATAAAAAATTTCTTCCTTTTGTCCAATCTAAACCTACCCTCTTTCAGTTTAAAATCATTACCCCTTGTCCCATCACTACAGGCCTTGGTAAAAAGTGGGCACATATGTATTTCAGACTACTTAATATCTCATTACACAGGGTACCCAGAGCCTTGGAGTGCATGAGCACTTTGGTGGGGTCAGCATCCCACAACCATGCCAAGTACTTGCTCCTTGGGTGGATTTGCTGGTTATGGGTTTTATCCTCCCAACCCTGCACGATGAGCTTGGTAAGTGGCATTAGCAAAAAAATGCCCCTTTGCTGGTCTAACACCCTTTCTGCTGGCGGGTTTTGCCAGCACAGCTACATCAGTGACATGTCCTGCCCTGGACTGATACAGCCTGAACGTTAGTGGTACAGACCTGACATGAGACGTTCCCATGCAGAGCTGTCTTCTGTCGTGTGCTTGTTTGGCTCTTGATGTCTGCACATCAACCCTCCTCTCTGGGAAATTCTGTTTACTGCTTTAGTTAAGCCCAGTCAGTCCTCCCTGAAGGAGCAGGTTCTGGGCCACAGGAGCGGGTGCATCCTGACCCAAACACAAGTGCACGTCACAGAGTTTCCTCCAGACTGGTATTACCTGACCACAGCATAGCTCAGTTCACTTGGGAGACTCCTCCACAGCCTGAAATTCATCTTCTGACTGGAAAAATGTGACAAAGCTGAAAAATGAACTTATTTCTCTTGTATTACTCCATTCACTGTCCTCTTAGGTACAGGTTTGCACTGAAACAGTCTTGGTGAGAAGCAACCCTCTCCTTCACTCCCTCCTTTCTTAAATGAGAAATACAGATACAGAGATACAGATTAGTATTTTTTTTTTAACTTGCAGCATTTCAGTGATGTCATTTACAGTGTGGTCCCAGCTGGCATCAATGGAGGGGACGATTAACTTCATGCGAGCAGTGGGAGCAGTAGGACAGGAACTTCTTTCACTGGTTTCTGTGTCCCATCATGGGTCTGAAATCTTAGTTTTCCTTCCTTCTTTTTTTTCCCAGTCTTCCTGTCCTGGCTTTATTTTCCCTTTTAAATACTAAATATTTTCTAAACTTGCAGTCTTAAATTACCTCTTGATTTTTGCTTCTCTTTTGTTGTTTTTGTTTTGTTGTCTGTCTGTTGTTCACATAATTTTCTAGTAAGTGTTAAAACTGTGTGTTTGACTCACTGGAGCTTAAAACAAAAGACAGAGATGGAAAGAGATTTTCTCACTTGTATTAAGGCAGTGACAGTAACTAAGGAAGCCTCAATTTAAGGGTTGTTTAACCTCGTGTCCAGTCTGGTGAGTGAAGGAAGAAATCCTGTGAGCAAAGCTGTGATTCCTCTCTTCGTAAGCAGAATCTTGTTGTTTGTTGGTTATTTTAAATAGCACCCCCCAAAGAAGCAGTCTCTGAGCTGCTGCTAAAGGCATCCTCAGAGGGGTTTAATAAAATACCAGTATTTCTCAAGAATGCAGTGCCCCTTCCCTTGCCTCCGATGTTTGTGTTCCTTCTCACCCTTCAAGCTTTGGACAATTTTTCTTTTAAATTTTTCTAAACCTGATTTCATGCTTATTAATTTCAGTTACTTTATGTTGCACTTCACCCAGAGAGCAGAAGTGGGGAAAACACTTGTTCATTTTTTAAAGAATCTTATTTGCAAGAAGAAAATCCCAGAGTAAGCAGTTGGAAGTGGTTAAGTTTTGTTGGATTTCAAAGCATGCCGGGACGAAGGCCGTGAGAGGCGATGCCGGGAGGTTCTGCATGCTCTCCTGCCAGGGAAAGGCGGTGGGAAGAGACAGCAGCAGCATCTCTGACCTTTGCTGGGGGGCTGGAGTGCTGCTGATTCACTCTTGCAGGAAATCAGGGAATGTCCTGGTGGTTCTGGCCTGAAGTGTTTTTGAGGAGATGGCTTCCCCGCCCCTCTTCCTGCCTCCCACTTGTAAAGCAAATATGTTTTGTTGTGGGTTTTTTTTTTGTTCAGCATCCTCTTCAGCACGAACTGTCAGGCACCACAGGGAGTTTTCCCTTGTCTTTTGTCTCTCCAGAAACTGATTTATTTAAATGATACGCTGGGAGCACACTGCTGTTACAGGCTTCGGTGCCTATCTTCTGGGCTTTGGTACAGTTTCCTGGAAAGCTGTGGAAGATGGGGTTATCCCAGAGGATCATGGTGCCCCCCTGAAGCTGAAGAAACACCCTGTGTTTTTCTGAAGGGGTTCCCCTTCCTGGTCGTCTGTGAGAAGCAGCGTTGGGTCGGACCCATTTCTTTCCACATGACAGAAAGGTGAGGAAGTTGTTTCTCCTGGGGAGAGCGCTCGGTCACCTGTCTCGGTGTCTGTGTGGCTGTTGCTGCACCCCTGATGAGACAACCGCTGCGCCAACACCCTCCCTTTGCTCAGCCAAGGGTGGATACAGGGTCCTTCATTACTCATTGATTTCTTTGTCACCATCCAGCATCACCATGGTATGTCTTGCAGCCTGTCACGTTAATAATGCTACTTTTCATTACCATCGTGTAATGCTTAGTACCAGGAGGGGTCATGACCTCGCAGCTGCAGATTTATGAGGTCTGTTCCTCGTCTCTCAGGATTGGGCAGCCGGGTGTTTTTTCAGGCTCTGAGAGCCAGAAGCCCTTTTACCTGGGCTTTAACCTAAAGCACCAGTCTCCCCAACCTGTGCTTAGGTACAGGCATCATGCCAGGAAGACGCCTGCTCTGCTGTGCTGCTGTTTTGAGGGTTAGGTTTAGTTTTCTTTGAGAAGTCAGCAGTGCTAAGATGGTGAAAAAGCCTCATGTGGAGTTTTTGAACCAGAGAAAATACCTTGGGACGTAACATGGTAAGAGTCTCAGGCTGCAGGGGCTGGTGGCTGCCAAGGACTTGCAGGATTTTGCTCAGTTTCCAGGTACAAATGTGGTGGTCAGCAAATTGTCATCCATGGGCAGTTTTGGAGGAAACTGCTGCCTCAGAGAGTCTTTGCTTCCCTATGTCTGTCTGGGATCCTCCAGCATAAGGAAGGAATAGGCTCCATGTGTGTTTTAAAGCAATTATAGTGATGAGGAAGAACTGCGTGTTTGGAGGGAACTGACTTTTCTTAACTGCTCTTGACTTGGCATCTTCTCTTTCTTTCAAGTTGGAGCATCCTCACACTTCTGCTGTTGATAAAGCAGTTTTTATCGGACACCCCTCCTCTGCATATCTGCCAGCATCTCATCTGGGTGCCTTGCAGTTATGTTGGGGGAACAGAGGTGATTTGGGAAATAGTGCTCAAGGCAAACACAAGTTTCAAAATCCACAGTTAATCAGATACAGGAAAAAGCATGTTAGTACTCTAAAGTATTTTACATTCAAGCCTAAGTATACTTGAAGTGCCTTAAATTCTGTATGCTTGTCTGTTGTCCTGGATCTTAGCCTTTATCTATCTCATTTTATCCTGGTTACCCTCTGTGCATGTGTCTGAGCCAGGAGAGGAGTGTCACAAGATATTACATGTGCCGAAAAGAGCTCGTACATAGGGATGATCTTAGCTCCGACCCTGTCTCTTCTCCAGCAGCAGATGAGAGCACCGAGTTGGTGGATTTGAAGTTTATCTCCTGAAATCTGAAATCCTGAAAACAAAACTCCTTTTTGTTTTCTTC
Source organism: Mesitornis unicolor (assembly GCF_000695765.1). NCBI lineage: Eukaryota > Metazoa > Chordata > Aves > Mesitornithiformes > Mesitornithidae > Mesitornis > Mesitornis unicolor. The sequence continues at coordinate 11,592 of NW_010165101.1, read as the reverse complement.
TCTTGCTGCTTGGTAAGCAAATGGTGGAAGGTCATGTTGTCCCCAGAGCGGGTGCTTTCAGCCTCGGGATCTACAGATGTGGGACACAGGGGGTGACCACACACCATGGCCCCAATTCCCTGCTGAGCCCTCTGCACCTCTCCTGCAAAATTTATAGGGTACTTAAGTTATGTTTTTTAAGAAAAAAAAAGCCACAAACCTCTAACTGCACCCTGTTCACAGTTTAGGTGGAAGTACGTTGTTGACAGCATGTTTTGCATTTTTAATTTTTTTGCAGTACCCTCTTCCTTCCCCTCTCCCTGCATGTGCCCGTTCCCACATCCCATCACTTTGGAGGGCTCTGTCTGTGTCCCAGGAGGGAGCCTGGGCTGCAGGGTGCTCGCAGGGCAGCAAAGGCTCCTTTCTATTCTCAGGTAAAGAGCTTTTCTGGTGCGTGATGGAGTTCTTTGAAATGTGCTATTAAATGTGAAGCACACGCTTGCAAGGAGGACATTGGGTGTTTAAAATTAGGACTGCTGCATCCCAATACCGGGGGTAATGTAGTAGATGATATGTGGTACTGTATGGTAAAGGGTTTGTGACTGTTTGCGAGCTGCTTTACTGATGGAAGGGAGTATGCAGCGAGTGGAGGTGGGGATTGCCACCCAGTGTCTACCACACTTTTAACTTTTCTGGGGAAATTTTCTGTGCAGTGGTATGAGGTGTAGTTTGCTGTGTTTTGGAAATGGTGTATTTGCACAGGAAATCAGTGTGTAGCAGATGCTGAATTTGTACCTGAGCCTCATCTCTCTCTCAGTTTCTGCAGCCAGGGTTGGAATTTGACCGCATTTTTTTGCTAACTTGATACATCCTTTCCTATTGCCTGGCAAAGCACTACCTCACAGTAGGTGCAGCTCTCGCAGAAGCGCTCAGACTGGCTTATGTTTTCATCTAACATACTTTTGTTATTTTATTTTTTAATCTGCCTGTATTTTGTTCATGCCTGTGTAGATGGGGGTTTTATGTGTTCCTTCTCACTCTTGTCTTGACCTTTTTACTGGATCTGAGGGTGGAGGCTGCTACTGTGTGTCACAAGGTCCCTGTCAACGTTGGGTTTGGTTTGTGCATCTTGGTGCTGCCATAGCATCCTCTAGAAGAGCTCCTGCTCTGTCAGCCAGGAGACCCTTCTTCTGCTCAAATTCATGACTGTTGGTCTGCACAGCAGCAGAGAAAGACAGAGAAAGTGATTTGTCACCCTTTATTACTGGTCTTTTACAGCCAACATATACTCATCTTGTAACACCACCACCTTTCACTGTGGCCACTTAGCTTGGTTGAGGTTCAGCTTGATTAATTTTTGGCTAGTGCATGAATGGCCCTTGTCCCTTTCCTGTGTTTCAAAATCAGTAAAAAATAAGTATTCAGAAAGTTAGAAATAGCAAACTTAAGACACACTTAGTAGTGAAACTTTTATAATGTAGCTGGAGGAGGAGAAAAAATAATAAGAATCTTGTAATTTTTTCTTTTTTCATGAAATGGGAAACTAATAGGAAGCTTAGTAAGAGACATTTGAAGCTGGGTAGGGTTTTTGGTCATTAAACTTTTTTTACTTGTCTGTGGTTTTAGTATATCTGTTCTTAAATTATGTAAAATAGATGGTATGAGGGTGAGGAACAACCCAATGCACATCTGGGTTTGGCAAGGTTCTTCATACGTGAAGTTTCATCCTTAATGTGATTTAAATAGTTCAAGATATTAAAGTCTTTAAGTCAAGGTTTATGATGACTTTAAGATGCTCCCCAGTTAAGGCGTGAAGGAATGTTACATGCTACGGGTTTTAAAAGGAAGCTCTGTACTTTCACTCACTGGTAATTGTGTACTCTAGTATTAAGTCCAAGTAGTGATTTCTTTTTTTCCCAAGGCACATTTGGCACATGATAGATTTTAATCAAATTGCAGAATAAAATAATTACTTGTAATTTAACATAATAAACTTATTTTAAAGGTCTTAATACAGTGAGGACCTATTCAGGTCACCTTAGATCTACCTTGAAAGTAGACAGGCAGAGCCTTGTCTGAAGACAAGCAAAGCCAAGGACCAATGTTGTTAGGAACTAGAAGACATCATCCCAGGAGGTGCTTGTCCAGATCATCCCAGGAGATGCTTATGTGGATCATCTCAGGAAGTGCTTGGCCCAAAGCCTGTGGTTTTGGTTGAGACTAGGGTGTTGACAGAGAAGTTTTTTGTCTCTTCAGTGAGTACTTGCAGATAGATTAGGCAAATCTTAGTTAATTATTTAACAAAGGACCCAGTTGCCTTTGACTTCTTCACTACTTAACAGCTCTGGTTTGGATGGTGGGATTAAGGCTGTACCTTTGAAATTGAGCTTTCCTTTTCCTTTTCTTCTTTTCAAAGAATTCAAGGCTCTTGACTGCCAGCTCTCAGCATTACAGCTCGAGCAGATTAAGTGCAAACTTTTGCACTTTCTGCTAAGGACACTAACATAAACGAGAGATGCACAGGTTGCGTCCAAACCCCACTCAGTTTGTGGGCTTGCTGTTGAAGACCGTGGGTCTGTGCTGTCCCTGTCTACCTGGGGATCTTCAGGGAGCCTCCCTGCTACAAATCCTTGATTTTTGTGCAGACTCCTATCAGTTGTCAACCAGAAAAAGCTTCGTCTGTGACAAGGCAGATGCAGTATGAGCTGAAATCCAGGAGACTGATTATTCCTGGGAGCACCAGGGCCATCACAGACCGCTTAGACTGGTGAGATTGAATTCTTTGTGCACTGGGAGAGGGGGTCAGACTGACCCCACATCCTCTCCCCTTACTGGCACCAGTGATGGAGATCTCTCCTCCAGACCCCATCTGTTTTCAGGAGACCAGCAGGAAGTTACTGTCTTCAAGATTTTCACCTCTATCAAATGTGACAGACGTTAGGCAGCAGATTTTAAAAACTACAGTGCTGGAATTGATAAACCGACATACACATGTGCGTGAAGGCAGCAAGAAACCAACCTCACAAATCCCTTAATTCAGTGATACTGTGGAGTTTATAAAGAAGGAAATGGAGTTTAGCAATGTCCAGTTCTCCCTGCAGTCCCCCTTTTGGTTTGCCCCTGCCTGGGCTGTGGGGCTGGAGCTGGTCCTGGCAGCTGCACGGTCCCCTTCCTTTGTAAAGGTCTTGGCAAGCAGGGTAACCAAGTGGTGATGGCCAAGAGACTTCATGCTCTCCTGGCTGCGAACATACAGACAAGGCGATGTCAGTTCAGAGGTATGAAAGAGTAAACACAGCAAAAGTACCTTTTCACCCAAGCCCTCACTGCATGCAAGGCTGAAATCACAGGAGCTGTTCTTTGAAGTCGGCTGCCTAATTGTATTGTGAATTTGGCTTTCAAGATGCAGCTTTGAACAAGCAGCAGGCCCAGACCCCCTTTTTATGTGCACACACACACCTGCACACATGCATTGCATGGTCCCACCTGGATAAGTGTTTGGGACAGTGCCTTTATGTTTAAATAAGATGCAGCACTGAGACCTTTTCATTCCTGTGGATGTGCCAGAAGCATTGGGATGGTCGGTTCATACCCTTTGCAGCGGTGTCCATCCCTGCTGAGTGACAGCAGCGGGGCAGGCAGGTCCAGTGTGGTTCTGCTGGAGGTCCTGTGATCAGCTCCTGGGTCCTCCTGTGATGGAGAGGATTTGATAAAAGGATCAAGCCATTCTTTTGCATTATCACATTGTAGCGAATGGGCAAACACTGCTGTTCTCGTCTTGCCTTTACCTCTGAGATCACCAGCAGCTGCTTCATTAACTATTAATAGCCTGCTCATTAATGCTGTAAAAGGCTAGGACCAATCTTGCAGATTTTCTGGACTTTTTCCCTGAAATATTTATGACTTGCTCGCTGTGCAAAAGGGCAAGAGCAACAGCAGAGAACATGCCTCCAAGTTTTGTTGAGCATTATTAAAGAGCTCATGAATATGAAGAAGCTGGCAGCTTCTCTCTTTTTTTTTGGCTTTACAAGCTTGTGCTACACATCTGGCTGTAAGGGTCGAATGGACTGGTGGTTCGCTCAAGCTTTGGTTGGTCCCATGATGAGCGATTACAGCAGGCAAGCCCCTGTAGCACAGCAGATTCATAACCAGACTAACCTAGTCTAGTGTCTGGTGTCTTCTGCCTTCTTAGAAGGGTCTTGGCTGCATTACTGATGATCCGTAGTTCCTGTAGTGCTTTCCTTTGCATGGTGCTCTACAAGCACCGAGGTGTAAATTGTAGCTCTAGGGGAGGTTTTATTACACTTGATTAACAGATAGGGAAACTGAGGCACAAAAGTTGAACAGTTTGCATGGAGCTGAGCAATGGGAAGCTAGTAGAGGATAGAAATGGTTTTGCCCAAAACTGTCATGGTACTTCTGATAAAAATCTAGTTAGTGTGAAAGAGGGGGACACTCACCAAGCCTCATCTGAAGCCATTGCTACAAGTGGTTCCCGTCTACATGATGGCAGAGAGGTGCACTGAGTAGTGCTTTCCCTGGGAAAGTGTCAGTTGTTTTGGCTCCCTCTGGTACCAAGAAGCAGCAGGGAAGCTATTTTTCCCCTCCATCCAGATTTTGGAGATAAAATTGTGTTCCTCCCATCACTTACATCTACCAGCAATAAAGAGTCTGTCCACTAAATCCGAACTGCAGCTTGTCTGGTGGTGCGCCTGGCAGATTAAAATCTGTATTTTTTTCCCACAGTCATCTGCAGAGCAAATGCTAGTGTAAATACACGTGGGAGGCTTTTTTTGGTAAAGAAGGGAGATATACTTTAAAGGGGCAACGTATGACTTGAGAAGTGAGGACTGGTCTGGACAGAGTTTAACATCTTTTCTGTACATAGTTGGTCTTTAGAGTAAACAGGCTCCTGTGTGTTTGGAAGATGCAAGGGTCTGTTGGGAATGATGAAATTTTAATGGTGTTCAAGCTTCTGAACTTGTAGATAGTGCCAGAGCGGAGCCGAGCTGCAAAATAGATCTGCATCAGGAGCATTCCCTGGTACAACTTTCTCATTATTATTTCTTGCAGAGTGTGAATATTTTATCCCATGTGATACCAAATTTCAAGGAATGCTTGGTTTCTCTCCTGGAGCCATTCCTTTTAGTTGATGGATCCAGGGCAGAATTTCAAAGTCCTGTTCTTCACCGAAATGGTGGTTAAGGGTTTATCTTAATCTTACACTGTTACAGGGGAAAGAGCCTACTCAGATATCCTGGTGGTAGCCACAATGTAGTGGTAGAATGTGGTCATACTGTCCCCCATATGGCTGCAAGGGTTTTGGTGGGACTCCATTGTCACATTGATCTCCAGAAATATCCCAGCAGTGTACCAGTTGCCATCTGGTTTTGCCCTCAAAACGAGCAGAAGTGTCTCTGGGGAAGACTTCTGGGACTCTGCTGCTACAAGAATATCACGCAGATCTTGAGCAACTCTTGCCACTCTTTACTGCCTCCAAAAGCTGGATTTATTGCCTCCAAAAGCTGGAAAATGGGTTCATGTAGGAATCAAGTCCCTGACCTTTGCCTGGTACAACTCTTGCAGAGACAGCTGCAGTGGAGGCTGCAGAGCAGATCATCATTATTTCTTTAGTTACCAATGGTACCGTTACCTTTCCATCTCTAGAGCTCCTGGAAGATCTGCCCCCTCATCCCAGCAAGAGCGTGAAGCCCCATCTAAGTTCTGGGACTCCCTTTTTCACTTCTTCCTTAGTGCTTAGGAGGAGTCTGCCCAAAACAGACCCTGCTCTCTGAGTTTGGGATTGAATGGTGAGGGATGTTGCAAAACCTATGTTCCTGAGTAAAGGGATGACCAGTGTAATTCAAAATCATAGAATCATAGGATGTATTGGGTTGAAAGGGACCTTTAAAGATCATCTGGTCCAAACCCCATGTATTGAGTAGGGACAATGTTACCAGATCAGGTTTCTCAGAACCCCATCAAGCCTGACCTTGAATGTGTCCAGGGATGTGACCTCCACCACCTCTTTGGGCAACCTGTTCCAGTGATCTATCACCCCCATATTGAAGAACATTTTCCTAATATCCAACCTAAATCTACCCTTTTCTAGTTTAAAACCATTACCCCTCATCCTATCGCTACATGCCCTAGTGAACAGCTCTTCCCCAGATTTCTTATAGGCACCTTCCAGGTATTGGAAGGTCACTATAAGGTCCCCCTGGAGCCTTCTCTTCTCCAGGCTTGGGGAATGTTTGGGGCTGTGTCTTATCTCTGCCAAAGGCATCAGTTATCAGGTATCAATTATGTGAGAAAATACAGCAATAATTAACAGTTTCAGTAAGTAGAAACACTGTAGTCTATGAAATAACTGGAGGAGGGAGGGGTTCTCTGTAGGAACATAGACTTTCAGTCATTGATGTCGTAACTTGAACTAAAAGAGCGGCTGGCCACAGAGAAATTCCAGTTCTGTCTTCTGTGTGCCGCTCAGCTGCGGGTTACGTTTCCAAGGAGAAGGCATTTCTGTTTGCACTCTTGGGCAGATTCCCAATTTCAGCATTTTTGGACTGAGGATTGGACTGTGCTTTGGAGGATGGTGCAACTCATTATTCATTTTCTTTTCTGATAGTATAGTCTTGTCATGTCCTGTCAAGATAAAAATGATTACTCATGTTTATAAATAGTGGTTTCTAAAGTCTAGCCTTTAAAGTGATGTCTTGACATCTAAGTGATCAGCAGGGTACCAGTAGTTCATTGAGACTTGTGGGTCTCCAGCATTTTTGGTAGACATTAGCTGTTCATTAATGATATCCATGTATGCCTTGTGTCCCCGCCGGGTGCCCGGGTTTGGAAGTATTAGCTTAAATTTTCATGTGCGTTTAGATAGGTGAGTACTCCAGCCAGCAGCAGCTTTGGTTCATGGTAAATTCTGACTCAGGAGAATGTTACCTAAGTCTAAAATTAAGAGGAAGAAAGGGCAAAACCAGCCGTATAATGGGTACAAATAGGGGAAAAGGTCAGCCAGCCAAATAAAATGGCTCCTGGTTGAGCCTACAGTGGAGCTGTCCTGCAAGACCTGCTCAGAAACTTGGCCTTTCCAGAAGAGTTTAACCATCCTGTGGAATGTGTTAGTTTCTCATTTTTGCCACTGTTGCTGCTTATGTATTGTGCTTACCTTGGCTTAAGGAGCACAACATTGCCTTGCGACTGCCATGCTCACATCATTGGGTCGTTCTGCACTGATGTGACATGACAATGCCCAAAACAGCACTCATCTAGAATTAGCATATCAATGAAAATTGTTTTGTCGGACTTTTTAGCAAACCATTTATTTCATGGCATCAGCATCTTGACTCACCTCCAGTAGACTGAGCAGCTCTGCATCGACGTGTACAAAGGCTGAACTTTGTATTACAACATGGGTTGTAATGTGTGCTGGGAAATTAGGTCGCATCTCTCCTTCTTCTGAAAACACCTTGAGGTTAAGTCGTGCCCAGACTTCTGCCAGCAAAGCTGTACTGCCGAGAAAGCACAGAGAGGTGTGATTTCAGAGTGACGCAGCCCCGGGGCACGGTGAGTGTATGCTGGGGAAGCTACCCTTTCTCCGGCCTCTGAGGAACTCATGCTAGGATCTTGTAGACCAGGGCTTTGCTGTGATAGCCCTGTCTGCCTTGTAGCATTTTGACATTTTTCTACTGCTGGAGTGCTTCTAAGGTCTTAGTTCCGGTAAATTTTTAAAGGGATGTGTTCAGATCCTCCTCAGTAAAACAGAGGCGAAAGACACATTTTAATGTTGCAGGTCCTCTTTCATCGTCCTTCTTTGCGGGGTGGTTCTGGTGTTCCCCCCCACACTCCAGAGTGGGGCAAAGTGGCTGTTATTATAGCTATGCAGCATCTAATGATGGATAACGTTGCAAAAATGAAAAGTGGAAAAATACGCAGACAGAGAAAACAAGGCACAACTTTACCTCTTGGACAGAGCAACCCCTTTCCTTCTTCCTAGCACAGCTTCACACTCTGGCTCTTGAAAGATGGATAACTCTGATGGGTTTTTACCACCTACTCTGACTTTCCTCATCGAGTTTTAATCCTTGGCTCCCTTCAAGAGCTTATGTTGTTACGCTGCTGCTACAGGTCCTTTGGTGAAATACTGCTCCTCTCTTCCTCTCAGCCTTTTAGAGTTACACGTATCTTTGCTTGAGAAAAACACCTCAAGGTCATCCCCAGCCTTGTTGGAGACTCAGGGAAGAGAGCGGTTTATCGGTGCTTATATAATCCCATCTCTCTTAAAATACAAGCACCTGGTATATGCTTGCATATTTTCCATCCCGGTATTTGTGATGCAGAAAGGTTTTGTTACAGGAATCTGGGGTAGAAGCGCTGAGGACTAAAAATGGTTTACACAAGGTCTGGTGGAGTATTGAAACCTCCTTTCCCATAGCCCGGCTGAGGCCATACCCTCTTTCCTCTCCTTTTCCTTTGGTGCACCCGTGTCCCTGGGTTATGAGTTGCTACCTGAATAGTTTGGCTTCTCAGTACAGTGTAGGACGCACCAATTTCCAAATGGGTCCCTAAGGATGTGCCAGCTGAGTGCCACAGATGGCAAAGGCCATGTCAGGCCTACACGTCTCTTATTTAGCTGTTTGCTTGAATGTTTAAAGTTACCTATTGCCTTTGGCAAAAGTAGTGCAATCATTCGGTCTGTTGAAATTGCCCAATTAAGTCTCAGATCAGATAAAAGTCTACTGAAATGTGATTATCAAGAAGAAAGCATCAAGGTCGCCAATTTGGCCTCCATGAGGAATAGGGGTTTTGACTTCAAACAGGTATGTGTCAAGGCTGTGATTTCAGCTTGGTTTTCTCCCAGAATAAAAATGGGAATTGTCCCATCTTTTGTAACGGTTTTTACCCCCCACTCCCAGTCAAACTTGGCATTTTTTTGTTCCTGCAAAGAGGACCCAGAAAATTATTTTGCTAGAGCAGGGTCCAGTCGAGATGCAAACACGCTATGGAGGATCTGAGCCTGAAATGTTACTGCTCTCCAGCAAGTTTCATATGTATTTATATATGTGCCAGTTCTCTTCATAGCCATGGAGAGCAGGGATGCCCAGCTTTCCAGGGCATGAAGCTCTCATGTTTAGCCTGTCCAAATAGACTACAGGAGACGGGACCATAGTGTAATGTCCTTAACTACATCTCCATTCCCTATTGCCTCTCTTCCACACTCTCTCTGCAGCCAGGAACTCACTCCTCTTGTAGGAATTCACACCAGTGTCCCAGCATTCAAAAGCACCACTTGCTATCTTTACCTGCTTATTGGTGGTTTGGATTTTTTTTGGAAGCAAAATGCTAAATACCAATAATATAAGTCAATAAGCAAAGCATTTAAATGAATATGCAGTCATTATAACTGATACCAGGACAAAGGAATGCAAACAGGCCAGGCTGTGGCTTGATGCCTTTAGTGTCTGTCCCTGTTTTGTTTTTAATTTTGAGCACAGGAAGGGGCCAGCATATGACCATATGCTTACAAAATGCTGCTTACGCATGTCTTCCAAGCAATGTTGTCATAGTAATGTTATGTGATGAGTGTGTCACGTTTTGTCATGCTGTGAATGGTACCCATGTGACTCAAACCTTACTGCGTTTCCTTCTCCTCTTCTTTGTCACCAGTAATGACAATTGTTTCCAGCCAACTTCTGCATCCATTCTGAATAAGGTGGAAATGTGATTTCCCTTCATTCAGTGCCAGTGGGAAATTATTACCCTGGGAAATTTGCAAGGGTAAATGTTAAGTGTGTGCTTAAGCATCATTGATGTTGATCAAGTTAAGTGTGCTCTTAAGCCTTAGGAGCTCTTGCCTCTTTCCAACCATTGGTCTTAATGGAGGGTTCTGAAAAAAAGGGAATTAATCTCCACTTGCAAGGCCCTAAGGATGGAAGCGTGCCTTGAGGGAAGGAATAATCAGCAGAAGTTGGTGCTGATCTTGCTGTGAACATTTTCCTGGTTGTACCTTTTCATTTTCCAAAGATAAAAACCTTTTAGCATGATCTAAATATTCCTTCAATTTTCAAAAGTTGGTGCTTTTTTTCTCCCCTTGTGATTTGTTTTCCCTTATTTTTCTTGTCATGTAATTGCCTTTGCAGTTTTAACAAGGTTTTGAAGTTAACACTACTTTGAGGCAGTGATTTCTGGGCCAAAGAGGTTCACACCTCTTTGGTGTGAGGAGTTCTTGTGATTTTTGGGGAGGGACGTCTTGTGATGAGGACGTGGAGGAGCAGGGAATCAAGGCTCCAAGGTCCAAATTTGATCTCTGTGGGTTCCCCCTCTGCAAGCCCTTGGCAAATGAGAGATTAATGCAGACTCCATATAACCATCTTTAAAATAGATCTCTCTTGGGGAGGGTATAGATTAATTAAGATTTCAGAGGCACTTTGAGTTTCTTTGATAGGTGTTGCAGAAATGCAAAAGGTTTTTTTTTTCTTGCTTGAGGTAGGCTGTCTAAAGGACGGATTTTAATGATACTGGTTTACCTCTTAAGAGCTCTTTTTCAAATGGAATACTATTTAACTTCTTGTGTGTGTACCAGTATGGTGTTTTACTGCCAATTTAATCCAAATAAAATGTACAGTGTCTGGACCAAGGCTGGATTTGGTACCTTCACATCATGAAAGCTCGTGCTGATAATTTGCCAGTAGCCTCAGGGCTCTGATAGCAATTTGCCAGATGCTATACTGAACCTAATTTGCATCTGTATTTACATAAATGCTTTAATTAAAATTATATGCACCAACCTGAGATAGATGAGCAGCACTGCCTGCTATTTGTTTACATTCCCTGCCAATAAAAAGCTGCCTTGGCCAACTTGACAAGGCTATTTGAGGTGCAGACTAGAAACTTGACAGATTTCTAGTTAGGCTCTGCTGCAAACTGAGGAGCAACCTTCAGCTTCCAGGACCAAATTCTACCTTTATTTTACCAGTAGAGGAGATCTGAGGATCTTGGTTCTAGGGATCAAATTTGGTTCATGAATGCTCTAGATTTAGGGTAGTTCTGTGCAGTCAGGGTTTATAGCTTCTTGCAGACCATGCCTACTTTGTCACACGTGCAAAACGGGAAACCTCACTGAGGGCAGTAGAAAAACATTTTGAATACAGCTTCCATCAAGAATAAAATTCTGAGCACTGTTCATCTTTGGGCAGAGCATTACAGAGCTCCTTGTGGGGCAGAGTGATGTAAATAAAAAGGATTTGGGAGCCCAAGTGAGGTCCTGGTTGTTTGAGTGGGACATATGAGAGCTCATGGCTGAGTTTTTGCTCAGACACACTTAATCTGGAAAATGCAAGTATATAAATATAAATGAATCAAAGCCTGAATTCTGTCTAGACTGTGCAGTTTGCCTTTGGACAGTGGTGGATGTTCTGGTTGATGTTGCTGTGCTACTTCCCAGTTATTCGGACATTGTAGTAAAGTGTTGTAAAGGAAACAAATTGAGTGGCAAAGTTACAAGCAATTTCACAGACCACTTTGAAGATACATGAAGGACAGGCTAAAGAAAGCCGTAACTACCCTGCATCGGTTTGGAGGATTCCAGTATAAATTGGGGAATGACCTGTT
>NW_010165100.1:0-391 GCF_000695765.1 Mesitornis unicolor | reverse complement strand
GGTCCCCAGGACCATGGGGTGAGAGTTTGGGGCGGCCCCACAGGTCCCAGGGCCCACCCCGAGGCTCAGCCCTTGGGGTCTCCACTCAGAAGGACCCCATGGCCATGGAGTGAGAGTCTGGGGTGGCCCCACAGCTCTCAGGGCCCCTGCCAAGGCTCAACCCTTGGGGTCTCCACCCAGAAGGAGCACATGGCCATGGGGTGAGAGTTTGGGGTCAGCCCACAGGTCCCAGGGCCCACCCTGAGGCTCAACCCTGGGGGTCTCCACTTGGAGGGACCCCATGGTTGTGGGTGAGAGTTTGGGGTGGCCCCATAGGCCTCAGGGCCGGCCCTGAAGCTCAACCCTTGGGATCCCCACCCGGAAGGACCCCATGACCATGGGGTGAGAGTTT
>NW_010165099.1:0-6834 GCF_000695765.1 Mesitornis unicolor | reverse complement strand
GGAGTGAGGAGGTGCAGCGTGCGCGGCTGGTGTGGTGTCTTTGGCGTGTTTCTTTTTAAAATATTATATGTATTTATGCATTTTTAAAATTACTTTAAAGTACCGTTTGTACTTGCAGCCCTGTGCTCCATCCATTTCACAGTCCCTTCCTGGTGCCATCTGTCGGCCACAGAACAGAGGTGGCTCCATGGCCTCTCCCCTCAGACACTCTTTATTTTTGACGCTGCTTTGTTCACTCCCTTTTTTTGGTGGCACTGGGCTGGCAGGGAAGCCTGGGCTGCTGTGAGCACTCCAGCTCCACCTCTTCTCTCTGCAGTTACGCAGCAGCAGGTTACCAAGCACTGGTCAGCCATGCCCAGCTCTGACTGGGCTCCCAAGAAGGCCACGCAGGGAAGGAAGAGAAATAGTACAGGAAAAAATAACTCCAAACACTAAGATTTGAAGGTTTCCCAGCTATTTAAAACCCACTCAGCTGTGGTTGCTACCTGCATTTCCCATAAGGTTTTCCACTTGGCTGGCCCACGTGTTTGATGTTTGTGATAAGACTGACTCCCTCGACGGCCCAGCCAGCATGAACACAGCCAGGGACAGTTTTCCACCTGTGCTGCCATTATTTGAGGCTGACCTCACTACAGGCTGTTTAAATTCCTGGTTTATGGCGCCACATAGGAATGGCCCTGAAGCCTTTGGCTCATGCCAACACCCAGTGCCCTTTGCACGTCCCAGCTCCCAGCTGGCCCTGGCACAGGCTGGCCTCATTCCCAGCACAGGGACTTCTTTTCCTGCAGAAGTGACAGCCGGGTTTGCAGCAGCACTTTGTTTCTAGAACTGGTTTTGGCTGGTTTGGCTTGCAGTGCCAGCTGCATCAGTGGGCACTGGCCTTGGCACCTTGGGGGGGCTTTGCCAGACCCCACGTAATGCCCATGGCATGCAGGCTTTGCTTGGGGAGCTGGGCTGGGAGCTCTAATAAACCTCTGGGTTTATTCTAACCACACGTGCTGGTGGTTGCCATCTGTGGGATTTATCCTGGACCCAACCTGAAACAATTTGAGGTCTCCAAATCCTTTTGCAAATTGCAATGTGAACCTGCCCCTGCACTGCTGCAGGAGCTGTGCGCTCGCTCAAGCTTCATTTTAGTTCTAGCTTTCTATGAAGAAATTCTGTTTTGTGCTTGAAGCCTGGCTGGCGGAGCTGTAGCAGCTGTCCTGTGGCTGGAGGCAGTGTGAGCTCCCAGCCCTGTGGTGTCCTCAGCAAGCAGAGACAGAGAGGGATCATCTCAAGCTCATGTATTTGGGCAGCTCTGCAGGCTGCATGGAGCCATCCAGTGGAGTGGATCCGTAAGGAGCTGCAGAGAAAAGGTAGGGAAGGGAAAGATAATCCCAGGCCAGTGTGCACAGACTGTTCTATGCTGGACAGCAGGCAATGGGGGTTTTATGGTCTTTCTGTTCAAGCGGAAGCCTTTAAAGGACCTCTGGCTGTGCTTTGCTTTGATTCTGTAGAATATCTCTTCTAATTATTTCCTTGAGCTTTGTTTAGCTGCTTGTAGCCAGCTGTCTATTCTCATCACAAAAGCCACATCTGAGATGCAGAGGATGTACTGCTGAAAACAGCACCATCAGAAGCCAAGCAGCACCACCAGCATCCTCTTGCTGCTGTGTGAACCACAGCAAAGTGGTACCTTGTACTCTACGAAAATAACCAAAAATAACCGGAGAGTGTGGTGGTGCCGGTGTTTCTGCATTCCCAGCCCAGGCCAGCAGAGCCCCGGCCAGTTGCAGCTCCATGCTTGTGGTCTGCTGAGCCCAGAGGCTTCCAGAAGCTTTGGGGACGTAGGGTGTACAGGGGAGCCGTTGAGCAGACACGCACAAATGAGACCAGGGAGGCAGAGGTGTGAGCAGGTGGAGGGGTTTCAGAATTCTGCTATAGAAGCTGGGTGCAAGAAAAGGTTTTTCTCGAGAAAGATGAATGGCCGAACTCTTGGGTATGCCCCAAAACTGATTTGCAAACTGGCTTGACTGTGGTGAAGTGTGGCAGGAGGGCACTGTGAAACATGGCAGCTATGGAAGGTAAGGTGGTAGAGCAGATGAACCCAGCTCCGCACTGTTACCCTTTCCTTTCCCCTGTCCGCATCTCCTCCCAGCTGATGTGGGAGTCTCACAGGGTCAATTCTGCCTGTGGGGTTGAGAAAGTAAAACAAAGCAGGAGCAGCAAAAATGTACAAGACAACTCAAGTTTACTTCCAGCATCATTCCCAGCACCTAAGTTACCCCTCTTCCAAACAGAGGTCTTACACCTTTCCCAATCCCATAGCAGCACAGTTCAGTAGTCAGTGGGCTTAAAGTCATCTTAATGATGAGAGCAGTCTCTCAGCTTGTTAGATCCTGAAGGGAGATCCAGGCAGGAAAATGGAGCAAGCTGCTTCCAGCAAAGACAAGAGGCAACAGTGCTCTGCTTCCTGGTTTCTCTCAGAGGAGGGGCACCCCCCTGAATTTGCGGATTATATTGGCCAGTCGCTTGGCCAGCCCGCCACGGTTCGGCTCTTCCACGTGAAACGTTCTGGTCAGCAGGTTGTAGAAGGAGCCATAGCACACTGCAACCACGGTGCAGGTCAGGCATATGACGTTATAGGGCATGCTGAAGTCTGGCGTCGGCAAGTTCACCAGGAGTGGCTCTGTGTACAGGCGCACAAAATAGCTGGAACCATCAGAGGAAGGAAACCTGGAAAACAGGAGCAGAAAAGGGAGTGTCAGCCTGCACGGGACTGCTGCTTCATGCTCATCAGATGGGACAACAGTAGCCAGCAGCCTGCAGGCATTGCGGTACAGCCCCGCTCCCCAGCACAGGCACACTCACAGCGAGGTGAAGAGAGGACTCTGCTCCATGTCCACATCCTTCATCGCAATGATGCTGGGCACCAAGGCACTAAGTACAGATGAACTAAGGAGACAAAGGGCATGCTAGTGTCAGTCCTGCCAGCAAAGAGACGGCAAGAGCTTTTCCTGTCCCCAGAGGCCTGGGCAGCAAGGCCTACACGAGGCCCAGAAGGGGACAAGGCACTGAGGTATGTCATTACCCGACATAAAAGCCGTGATTGGGGTCAGGTGGGTACTCTGTCCACTTCAGTAAAGCCCTCTCAAACTGGATTGTGATCTTGGTGATAGAGTTGGCTGGCAGCTGGATCAGCATTTCCAAGAGGTGAGGCCGTCTCCGGTCCTGGGCTGGCTGGTAGTGGATGTAACCTAACCCCAAAGAGATGTGTCAGTGGCACTGGGAGGCACCTTGTCCAATCTCCTATTGCCTGGACATCTCCCGTGGGGTGGGTACTCCTGCTTCCACCATGCTGGGAGAGGTTTTGTGGGCAAGTGAAGATGCACAGGTAGCAAAAAGCACATGTTAAAGCTAAATCTGGCTGATCTTTAGAGCTGATGACCCATGAAAGTCACCTGTTCACAAGGAAAGGTACAAATGCAAAACAAGGACCCAGTCATCAGTTTAAAACTGAGCCTCCTTTACTACAAAAATCCATTCACTTTGGTTTACACCCTTGTTGGATTATGAAACAGTGTCCATGTGCCTCTTATAAAACAGAGTTAATAAATTCTCATCTGCTCTGAGTGCTGAACCAATGGCTAGGAAAACATCCTAAGATGTTTTGTTTCCCAGTTATCACTGGGGCCCATGGGAGGAACTAAACCATCTCTGGAATGAGCCCCTGGTGCCAAGAGAATCGGGTGGCATGCACTCCCGGGAGCCTTTACTTACTTGGCTTGTTTTCCTTCCCCTTTGTGATGATAGTCAGAGTGTGCACATAGAGTCGCAGATACCACGGCACAGTCTCCAGCAGGATCACGGGGAAGGCCCGGTATGGGTGAGTGTTGAAGATGAGAGTGCTGATCTCTCCAGTCTGCAGCCCATATCCACTCACGTAGCGCTGAGCATGGAGTATGGGTGTGGGCAGTTCCACTGTGAAAGAGACACAGGAATGGAGGGCGATGCCAGGTGATTTTTAGGCCTGGAGCCCTGCCCAGTCGTGCAGGTGGAGTGAAGTTCTGGTCACTCACAGCTGTCTTGGGGTCGCTTCCACTTCACCTGCACATTGAGGCTGCGAGATGTATTGAAGAGCAAGGGGCTCAGCAGGTCATAGACAGCATAGGTCCTCTTGTCTCCCTGGACAACAGCTTCGTGTACAGATGCCGGAGGGGGGGTCATTTCCAGTAACTCCTTTTCCTGAGAAAGCAAATGGACCACCACGCTCATCCCTGCAGTCCTGCTCAGAAGAAGGAAACCACCTCCCTTTGTTGGCTCCAGAGGGCTCCTGGGGGGCCCAGCCAAGCAGGGGGTGGAGGTGAGGATGTTTCAGAGCCACATGAAATGGCTGGACTGCAGAAACAGGGGGTGTTCTCCCATTCATGAGCATTACCTTGTTCTTTGGGGAGATGTCAACGTAGACCTTGCTCTGCGAAGCCAGAGGACATGCATCAGTAAGTGTGCGAGAGAACATCTTAAAGAGGGACCAGTCTGTGGGAGGCAAAGTCAGCATCAGGCGGAGTGAAATGCCGTGGGTTGGGAGAATCAAGGACCACAGCGCGCTGGTGCTGAGCTTACCTTTCTTTCCTTGGCCACTGGAAAAGGTGTCAAAGACCACAGTGAGGGTCTGTCTGAGCTCCCAGGACACAGCCAGGCAGGAGGCATCCTGGAGAAGAGAAAGAGAGGCAGCTCTGATCGCACCTTCTGGAGGGACAGGACACCAGGAGGGAGCTAAAACTCCACCGGGACTGCAAGAATCCCACTGGGATGCAGGCGAGCCCAGAGAAGCAGGATGACACAGTGAACCCAACACCAGGAAGCTGGGCAAACTGGTGTGTCACCTTGCAGTGTCACAAGAAAGCTTTGGATTTTCTCTTGGGGGTGTTAAAGGAGGGAGCCCCAAGCCCCACACTTACCCTGCAGATGGGGCGGATGTGCACTGCCTGCGAGTGGTAGCTGCTGTGAAACAAACGCTCGGCCTTCAGCAGCACAGCAAGCCCAGCCTGCAGGGAGAGGAGAAACTCAGCCCCAGGTCTGTTCTCTGCTCCCGCCGAGAGAAAGGCTTTGCTGAGATTTCCCAGCACATGCTCCCAGATTGGTGTTGGAAACCCAGCTCCATCAGGAGCAGCCCAATGAGGCTGCAGGACTTGCCATTACCTTTGAGCCGCATGGGAGCAGCTTCTTCCAAGGCGTGAGGTTCTCTGTGCAGACAACCTCCCGGGGCAGGACGGCGTATCGCAGGAGATGGTGATCAGTACCTGCGCAGGGAGATGGAAGGTCAACAGGCTGGTACTGCCATAGGCATGAGAGCAGAAGCAGACCTGATCCATCCCCCAGTGTACCCCCATAGCCCACCACCCTCTCCTTATCCCTGAAATACCATGAGCTCAATCAGGAATAGATCCTACTCTGTTCAGAGTGATTTGGATGGAATAAGTAAGGATATATCCTAGCAGATTTTTTTTCTGAATGCCTTAAATCCTCCAGTCCTTGCTAGCTGTTTCACAAAATACTTTTCAGAGAGAGAGAGACAAGAGCCTGGGAGCATCTGCCATGAACTGCTCATGTTTCCTCTGTTCAAATCCAAGCCTCATTTGTAGGGAGAGGAAATGGTTCCAGGAAGAGGTTGTACACACCCAGACACAGAGTCCTTGCAGGATCTGCCCGCAGACTCCTCACAGAGTCAAAAGGCAGAACTAAAGCTGGAGACAGGAGTGGGAGGGCACAGCAGGGCAGCCACATGCAGACCAGGCTCACCATTGGCTAAGCCCAGGGGTTTGAAGGACGCAGTTGGGGTGACTGTGTTGGTTGAGTCAATGAAGTTGAGAGAAGCACAGAATATTCCCGAGAGGATGTTACTCAGTTCCTTCCACGCTTTGTCAACACTGTATAAGAACAGATACGAGAGATCACTCAGCAGCTCAAATCCTCAAAACAACAAACATTAAGTCAGTAACATTCAATAAATACACCAGGGTGACCAGGCTGGCTTTCAGAAGCTGCAAGGAGCATGCAGGCACAGGCTGCTGGTCATCTGCTTTCCAGCTCTCGTGATATTTTATTGTAATGCATGAGATCTGGGGGGCATTCACTGCTGGGGCAGCCCTTGGGCTGGCAGGGCTTCACATCGCCAGGGAGCCAGCAATGGGTGCAGCTGAGATGTGAGGAGAGAGGCTGGGGGAGCAGGGACCATGCAGGAGGTGATGTGTGGTGTATGGGGAAGGGGCTGTGAGACCAAAAGCAACACCTTGGTGCAGCTCTGAAGGCTGGCCTGACCAGCAGACCTGGAACAGGCCAGAGGTAGGGAGGAGAGAGCTCTGCAAGTCCAAGCAGAGCTGCTGTGGCTTGAAGAGGGGCTGTGTGCTAAGGGAGATGGTGACAGGTACTGGATAGGAGTCAAAGGAAGTGAGTCATGGATCAAGATATAACCCTGTCATACAAGTGCAGCAAGGGATTTGTCATCACAGAGCCCATAAGGAAACTACTTGTTCCTTCAGTGAACAAGGGCTTTCCCTCAGCAATACATCCTGCTGCATACACTGAGCACAGCTACGTTCTACTTCTCCTTAGAGCTGCTCCTGGGGGGTTATAGGCTCTTTACTCCAGCAGATATCTTCCAACGCAGAAGGCTCCCCACACACCCCACTGCAGCTGGCTCATGTGAGAGGGGCAATGGCTCCTAGGAGCGGTGGCCATGGAGGAGACCCAGAGGAACAGACCCACAGCCGGGATACCTACTCGGTGATGGTGGGCTGGAACCAGACCCAGAGCTCTGCGCCAGCGGGGGCCTGGAGGGGTGGCTGCCCC
>NW_010165098.1:3689-3913 GCF_000695765.1 Mesitornis unicolor | reverse complement strand
TAACACGAATCAGACCGACATATCTCACACCCACCTTTCTCAACAGCAGACAGATTCCCTCGTTATGTTTTGGACAGGTACATTGTACATGACCTAAGAGTAGGCTTCCTCTCGGTGAGCAGAGAACTAACCGAGGGCATTTTCTTCAGGGAGGGAGTGGGTCTCCTTTCTTTCTCAGCTGAAGCCCTTGGTAGAAGGCTCAGATTTAGGGGGGTTTCTAGAAT
>NW_010165098.1:0-3678 GCF_000695765.1 Mesitornis unicolor | reverse complement strand
AATCTACTAGTAACTGGACTGAGTCACGTAGTTAGAAATAATATTTGTTACCAAATTTGTAGAGAGAAACTGGTAAAGAGGCTAAAGTTAATTCCAAAGAGGGATGTACCGGGTCAAGTGCTTGGCTGGGACTGGGGAGGTAAGACTCAAATTCCTGCAAAGTTTGATGCTTCACAGTTAAAGAGATAGGCAGGCAGATAGACAGACAGACGGACACATCCATACATTAATACATACACACATGCCTATTCAGAATATACTGCCTCTGCCTTGTTAAGAGTGTAGGACCCCACAGCAGGGACTCTCCTCGTGTTCACACAGATCCAGCACAAGAAGCTGAAAAGTCAGCTGAGACCTCTGGACTCTCACAGCAATGCAGATATCAAACATAAGCCATTGCTTAACCAACATTTTTCACTTCTAAGGGGTGAAGAGTCAGCATCTTTATTTATTTATCTTCTTTATGACTCAAGCAGGCAGCTCCTTAAAACTGCCGATCTTCTAGGAGAGAGAAGTATTGGATATGGAGAGGATTACAATAGTGGAAGCAAACACTTGCCCTTCTGAATTCTTATGAACTATATTTAGGATTTAAATCCAAGCGTAATTAAACAGTGCTAATGAGACAGAGGGACTTATCTTCATTTGGCATGTAATTGGTATCACTGATTACCTCATTCATGGTTTTTTTCCCAATTTTAAAGCTTTCTTGCTCCAGTCAGATGTGATAGTAAAAAGTTACCCTGCAGAGAGAAAGTATCTGGCCTGGAGCTTAAATTCAGCTGGAAGCCTTTTAGGGGATGCAGCTTTCTTGATAGCATCAATAACTGACAGCAAAGGCACCTGTGCATAACAGTAGCCAACAGTCAAGCAAGGCACCCTTTCTGCAGTGTACCCTTGACAAAATGTCATTTCACACAGTCTGACAAAGATCATAGGGAAGAAAAGCTTGCCCCTTACCTCCAGTGGAAGAAACAAAACACAGTATGAGTTTTAATAGTTGTAGGTATGTGATCCACCGCTATCAACTGAGGTTTGAATTCCTTCTCAAAATATGCTCCAACTCACCCAGGAATGTGAAACTTGCACAGGAACTCTTGGTGACGTTTTGTAGTGGGCACACTGTGGCAGGTCAGGGTGGAAGATGGTAATGCTCTTGTCTCTGAGCCTATAACCAAAACAGAGCCCCTGTGACAGCTCTGCTTCAACAGCTGATTTATTGCTGAGCAAAGGACAACAGCTACTTGCAGCAGCAGGGGCTGGACATCTTTTTTTAACCTAGTCAAAGCCAGTAGAGAAGTGGGTGCAATAGGCAAAGTCGAATTTACCAAAGTCTCATTTTGCTTTATGGTTGTGTCTTTGGTTGACTCAGGCTCCTTTTTATTATATACTACTGCCTCAAATGGATACAATTTTTTGAGGGTTTAGTCCACATCTGTTGCTGCAAACTGCGGCAAAATCAGTTTCCTAAGAGGTGGCACAATAATGACTACGACTCTGTACACTTCAGTGCTGCCATGGGTGTCAGGGTGCTTGTGCTTACCTGCTGATAAGGGTGCTCAGAAGCATCACTCAATTCCCTGTGTTTCACATCCCAGTGAGGGTGCTTGCAGCTAGCTGGAACCTGTTCTCAGTGGCTGCCTGGGGAATAAGGATTCTCCAAACCCTCCATCCTCCAAATGGCCACTGCTAACTAAATGCCCATCCACCCACCGAGCCAAAACAGTTCAGAGAGCAGCACTACAGTGTCTGTGAGCAGACTCTGCTGGATATGCAGAGGGTAAGGCAAGATGAATTCCACAAACCAGCAAATGTATATCATCTTGCTCCAGTAATTCAGCACAGGATTATTCTTTGGGTTGCTGAACCCAAGACTTAGTTTTACTCTTTTCTGGAAGGGGATTTGAGCACTTCCCTGCTAAGACTGTAATGCAAGTTAATCTGAGACATAGGAATTATTGCAAGTATTTGGTCTAAAGTTCCCTTTGCTCAGTTTCACTCTGACCATACCACTGGCAGTAAATACCCCTCCTTCTTTTTGAGGCTGCCTCTTTTGACCACTCTGTAGCTGCTATGGCAGGTGGGACTTGCAGCTGTGCTTCCCTTCGTCACTGCTTACCTGAGCTATTCACTCAGCCCACTGGCTACTCATTCAGAGTCAATAATGCTGCTTTTAACTTCCCAGGGGAACAGATCATTTTAGAAGTTTTTCTACACCCCAAAAAATATCTTCATCTGCTTATGTATTTCACAGTATGGCTTGTCTGCTCACACTGCTTTTTCACATTAGTAGTGTTTAAGCACTTGACACTGCCTTGCAGTTGAAGAGCGATGAGAAATATCACTGGTTGCCAGCAGAACTGAGAGCAGTGGCAAGTAAGCTGCTCCACTTGTGAGCAGCCCAGAGCCACAACCAGTTGTCCCTTGAGCCTAGCAGAAAGATGCCCTTTTTCAAAAGCAAGATTTCTCTCTGAGCTGTGAATCAGAGGTCTTGACAGGCTGCAGCTGAGAAAAATCCTACAGCTCTCCAAGTATCAGTGTCTGCAGTCTTACCAAGTTTGAAAAGCCTGTCACTGCCTTCTGCTGCCTTAAACATAATTATAAATTCTATTCCTTTTCAACCATCTTAGCTTGACTGCTGGGGAGCCCCCCTGGCGGGGTTAAACAGATACTTTATCTCCTGCTGTTGTGGTTTAAGGGTTAACAGGCCGAGGGGGAAAGCCAGGCGGTGGCTGCGAAACCGTGAAGGGGCAGAGGGCGGCATTGTTCCCTCCTCTTTCCGGCCACAGGCTGAAAACCAAGGGGACGGGAGGTTCGGGGTCTTCTCCTTCCTTCCTGGGTTGGCATCGCCGGGTGGCTGAGCTTGCTTCCATGTGCTGGGCGCCATCCACCGCTCCTGGGCACGGCTGAGGTCCCTGGGACGAGTCGCGGCGGCCACGGGGGACTTCTGGGACACTTTTACCTGGGACTACGGGGATCGGGCTTTGTATATAGTTGCATATCCTTTGTCCCTTATTCCCTTTGTTAAACTTTCCCCTGTTTTTTTTCATGAAACTTGTTGTAGTCTTAACTTTCAGTCTTGCGTGGAACATCTCTTCTCTGTTGCGCTTTTAATCCTCTCCTGGGAGGGTAGGGGATAATAGAGGGAAATACTGCGCCCTGTTTTCATTTGGGTTTGCCCTGAGCCCTAAGGGGAGAAGGGATTAATTGGTGCCCAACGTGGGGCACGACAGAATTTGGAAGTTTTCTGTTTGGAAAAAAAAAAGACCAAAACCGACGGGACAAGTTGGAAATTAAGACTGAAATGGCGCTCATAACGATAAGTCTTCGAGGCCTGTTATACTATTTTTATAAGATCATTTTAAACATTCTCCTGGTGCATGCAATGCTGTGTTCCCTCGTCAGTGTGTTCATTTCAGATACGGTTTGGAGCACGGTCTATGCCGGGATTAGCTGGGTTACGGCTTTACCTGGGCACCTTGGCCGCTGCCTCACGACCGTGGTGGTGATGATGAATGACTCTGCTCCCTTTTCCGGGTGGGTCCCGCTTTCCCTCATTGCCATTCAGACGGGGCTCATGGTGACTCTGTGGCGCGCCCGGGTCTGTTTGCGCGGGAGCGCTGTCGCTTTAAGAGCCGCTCCGCCCGCCCTGGCCCCGGCCTCTGTCCCGGCCCCGCC
>NW_010165097.1:30445-44221 GCF_000695765.1 Mesitornis unicolor | reverse complement strand
GTTTTTAAAAAAAAAAGTTTTAAACTTTTCCTAAAGACTGAGACTGCATTTCCCTCCCCCCCAAACCCTTTGTTTTGTTTATAGCCCCCCCCCACAGCAGCAAACACAGCGAGCCCAGTAATCTCCTGTGGCACAGCCCCGAGGGCACTCCATGAGCGCCTCCGGGAAGAGGGGCCTGCGGGCGGGAGCATAGCCACAGGGAGCGTGGGGCAAAGCACTGGGGGTTTGCTGGAGGCAGCGGCGCTTCTTGGCACTGGTGTGTGCAGAAAGGGACTGCAGCAGTTCAAAAGTCAGCCTAGTCTCCGCCAGGTCAGCAACACTGGTCACTGCCCATTCCTGGAGCAGAGCCCTCCGGGAATCGCCTGGCACACTACTTGCAAGTCCCCCCAAACTTTCTGTCCTCACGTGATGGTCTGAAGAGTCCTTAAGTTCCCCAGCTACCTCAGAATACACTATATACAAAGCTGTGTTTCAGTCAAAATTCATAAACTATTACTGCTCATTAACTTAACAACAAATACAGCAAAACCTGATGGGATCAGCTGTGGTATTTACAGCGGGGTTGTCTGTATCTAACCGAATTTGTGGCTTGAAACTAGTAGCATGCCCACTTTAGGCAAAGCCTTTAGTTCTCAGTGAGCAAATATTTTTTCTAATTATCTGCGTAACATGTGTACAAGGATTGATAAAAGCAGTGCAGGTAGTCACAGAGCATGGTGGGAGGGAACTGCGTGTAGTTGGGATGGCATAAGTAACACAAATGAAACACAGAGGGTTACAGGATGAATACAAATATAAATATAGCCATCCCTGAGAAATAACCTTTACTGCTAGCTGCAATTAAAGGCCAAATAGAGACACTTCCCATTAAACACAGCTTGTGAGGGGAAAAAAGCCCTTAGGCTGGGTGAGGAAAGTTTTCCATGGTCTGGTGATTGTGTCCACATTTTTTCCACATACAGTGTACCGAAACTGTGAGTATTTCTAATTAAACAATGCCAATGTGAGAATACAGATAGTATTATATGCTAGAAACCAGCACAAACTTGTATGCCAACATACTTTACCTGTGCCTTCAAGATTGTAAGTTGGAGAAGGCCACTGTCACCGCTGTTCCTAGAGGTCCCTACATCAGCCTTGGCTCTCATGCCATGTGCAGTTTCCCCTGCTGTGACATGACCAATGGGTCATATGTCATCACTCTTTTTCCCTCTTCCCCAGGGAAAAAAGTGTGAGCAGCGAGCACCTTGGTTTTGTAGGGTTGTTTGGGGCAGGGTGATTGGTTGGGGTTTGGGTTGCTTTTGCCTTTTTTTTTTTCTAATTTTATCTAAACTGACATACTAAAGTTGCATGCTCAGTGATATGGGAAGGGCAAGGTCAAAGGATCGGTACTTGTATTTGAAGCAGGCAACAGTGAACTTTTCAGCTCGTGATGGCATTTTTGTAGTTTTGGACCAGCCTGAGAAGACTGTGCCTGGCTTGGAGATCCTGGGCTCTGGGTACTGTAGAAGGAAAGGTGAAGAAATTTGGGCCACCTTCACAAAGTCAGGCTGAGTCTGCAAGATTAGCTGGGAGAAATAAACTTTTGTGAGCAGCATTTTTGACAACAAGGTAGGGAATGAGAATCCCGAGCCTACAGTGAGAGCTGAAGGTGCCACATACAGTGAAATGTGAAAATGATAATGCAGAATAATTCAAAACCAGAAAGCAGAAGCTGTGTTTGCTGCCCCAAACAGGTCTTGTAATTAGAATCAAGGGAGACCATGGAGGAACCCCCCATATAACTCCAGGCACTACAAATCACTGTCCCCCACTTAAATACAAGTCTTAACTTTGTTAACAAAGTCCTGTTTTCACAGTTCTGCACCCCAAATGAGTGCCCCTGCAGTTATTGGAAGCATGTGCAGACCTGATTGTGTGAATATCTGCAAGTGCCTCTATACATGACCTGGTGCTTTTTGGGGAAATTCAGCATCATGGCTTTGTAAATGGAAAACTTTGCATGTCCTGGGAGAGCTTTTTTCAGCTTGTGCATGCGGCTAGCTCTCCTGCTAGCACCAGAAAACTGAACCTAGTGTTGCTTGCTTGTTTTCCAGATCGTGCACTGGGGGTCCTCCTCTTGTCTGCAACTGTCTCTCTCCTTGGTGGGCTGATATTTGGATATGAGCTGGGGATTATCTCTGGTGCACTACTGCAGCTGCAGATAGACTTTCACCTCAGCTGCCTCCAGCAAGAAGTTCTCGTGAGCGCCCTCCTTATCGGAGCTCTGCTCGCCTCTCTGGCTGGGGGGATCCTCATTGACCACCATGGACGGAGGAGAGCAATCCTGGTCAGCAGCTTGGTCCTGTTGGTTGGCAGCCTTATTCTCACACTGGTGAGGTCATTTATTGGGCTGGTCATTGGGCGCATGACTGTGGGCTTTGCCATCTCTGTCTCATCCATGGCGTGCTGCATCTACGTCTCAGAAATGGTAGCTGCTCATCAGCGGGGGCTGCTGGTGTGTCTCTATGAAGCAGGCATCACCGTAGGCATCCTACTGTCCTATGTGCTGAATTATGTCTTTGCAGATGTGGAGGAGGGATGGAGGTACATGTTTGGGCTGGCCATTGCCCCAACAGCCATGCAGTTCCTTAGCGTCCTCTTTCTCCCAGTGAACCCTGTTAAATTAAGCTCGTGGGACTCAGACTGCCAGAAGGGCCTCATTCAATTGCAGGACACTGAAGACAGAGCAGCAGCAAAGCGGGAGCCCTATAAGGAGAAGCATTACTCATTTCTTGACCTTTTCAGGACCAGAGACAACATGAGAAGGCGGACTCTGGTGGGCCTAGGGCTGGTGCTCTTCCAGCAGTTCACTGGGCAGCCCAATGTACTGGGCTATGCCTCCAAAATCTTCAACTCAGTGGGGTTTCAGAGCAACTCCTCAGCGATCCTGGCCTCTGTTGGGCTGGGGGCAATAAAGGTGGTGGCCACGCTCATCGCGATGGCCTTTGCAGACAAGGCTGGCAGGAGAGTGCTACTCATGGCTGGCTGCGTGGTGATGGCCATCTCTGTCACCACCATTGGCCTCACCAGCCGCATTGGTCCGCTGGCCATTGCCAGGGACTGCAAAGCAGCTGCAGATCCCAATGCTTCCCACAGCCTCACCCAGCACCCCCTGAGGCCCATATCCTCCCAGTCTGCTGTGTCACCCATCCCACCAGCATTAGGTGCTGGCAAAAGCCAGGCAGGCCCTGGTTTTGCTGCCACGAGGAGCCTTACAAAAGCTTTCACCAGTACTCAAAGCAGAGAGGTTGGTCCTGATTCCTCCCTCATTCAGAAAAGGGGCTTGGTAGGTCAGGCCAAAGAAGATACAACAGGAAGGACTGGCCCTCCTTTCCGTGGTGCTCCCTGGGCAGAACATATGGTTTTAAATTGGATTACGCTGCTGAGCATGATGGCTTTCGTGAGCGCTTTCTCAATTGGATTTGGACCGAGTAAGTATGGTGTTTACATACCCTTGCACTTGGGCTGATCTTTATAGTCTGCATGAAATGTTCATTATGTATCTGCTTTACCAAGCAGCTCAGTGTCTAGGAACTGGAAATTTATCCCCTTCGGCCAACTGAATAATTCTATACCATTGCAGCTCTGTCAGCTATAGGGCTGGTACAGGACTAGAATAACTTTCTCTTGCATGTTATCACTACCCTTTTTTTCTGTCAAGCTCATTGCAAAATCAGAGCATTCCCACAAGCACTACCTAATCTTCCTAGCACCCTGATGAGGAGAAAAATGAAGGGCTGAGGACACAGGGACTGCGGGGCTTCTCCTGTGTGATGCGGAAAGTCAGTGGCAGAACTGGAAGTGGAACCTCCTCGGAAGTTTCTCGATATCAGTTGTTTTGTTGGTTTGTTTGGCGTTTTTTGTTTGTTTGTTTTGGTGTTTTTTTCCTGAAATCATTATTTATTTATCAGATGAGAATAGAGATTAGTTCATGCTTCTATCTAAGCTCTAGTGTTTTCTGGCATTTACTGCTTTAAATGGTTTGATGGGAGAAAACAGGACCTAACTTAAGGAAAAATCAAGTGCACAGCAAGTCTCATGGGTTTGACAGTGACCTCGTATGTTATTTCAAGCAAAATAACCCTGGGATAGGAAAGGCTGTATATTGAGATATATATTATTTTAGCTCTGATTTTAGCCCAAACCAACATTGTCTCCCTAAATCCTACCCCTTTCTCATTTCTTTACAAAGAACATGTCCTGACAGTAGGTATGACAGATCTTTTCTGTCTCCCCTGAGTGGAATAACCAACTCCCCTGCTTTATTCTTTGCTCCCTGGACCTGGTCACTGGTATTTCTTTCCTCTGTGGAGAGCTAAACACAGAAGTTTTGAAGTGTTCTGCTGTGACCTGACTCTGAGATTGATGAATGTTTGTCACCAACAGCAGTGGGTGCTGGGTGAAGCCAGAATTTAAAACCCCTGCTGAAATCTCCCTTGCCCATTTCCCAGATAAATTGCTTAACCTCTACAGTTGTTTTTCTTATCTCTCTAATTGGTGCAGTCACCTGGCTGGTCCTCAGCGAGATCTACCCTGCTGGGATAAGAGGAAGAGCCTTTGCCTTCTGTAACAGCTTTAACTGGGCTGTCAATTTACTGATCAGCCTTACCTTCCTGGATCTTATTGGTAAGTGGCTATTCCCCACCCCTCCAACTCCCACAGCTGGTTAGGGAAGGTGGCCACCACAAGCCATTTGGAGATTAAGTGACATTTTGAACCCTGGGGACTTGATGCTGGAATAGGTGTGACCTCAATGTCTCTGAGATCAGAAAAACCAAGCGCCAGCAGCAGTGGTCTGAGCCCCTCCACCACCAGTTTTATAAAAATCATCCATCGCCCACTGGGCTGCACTGTGGTACTGCAGTATCAGGATAACTCTGGAGTTTGCAGCTTTCACACTGACAGCTTTATGACGTTTCTTGCTAGCAGAGCTCTCAGCTGAGGCACTCGGCAGGCACTGCTGGGCCCTGGTGCTCAGATACCTTCTCCTTCCCTCTGTGGTGCTGCTGGCAAAGCCTGGCATGAACCATCCTCCCTTTCTGATTCCTGATCCAGATCTTGCAGATAAGGAGCCTCCCTGCCCTTTTGCGAGCTTCTCAAAATAAGATGCCCCTTTAAGCCACCAATGACCACTTCACAGCAAGAAGCCAGCTTCCTTTGTATCCTGTGATGTGACCTACCTCCAATAGACCCTTCATGCATTTCAATCTCTCTGCAGATGCCATTGGTTTCTCGTGGATGTTTCTTCTCTATGGACTGACAGGAGTGATGGCTGTTATATTCATTTACCTCTTTGTTCCAGAAACAAAAGGACAGTCCTTAGAGGAGATAGACCAGCAGTTCTCCGGAAAACAGTATGTGTGCTGTTGTACTGGCCTGAGTGCTGGCTTTGGGTGCTTCCCACCAGCAGTTCCTGACATGTGTGATGCTGGGCTGCTCAGGGCTGTTGAAAAGTCTCATTAGTGCTGCTGAGAAAAATCTCAGGTTTTTGCATGCTTATAGGACCGAGTGTGAGAGCTGCAGCATGGCTCATCAGCAGGTAACTGCCCTGAGCCTTGCAGCCTTGCTGCTGGAGGGCACTAGTGATATTCGAGAGGAAAAGGGCTAAAAACTAAGGCTTGTGGGTGAGGGGAGGAGAGCAGGACCATAGCACAGGGCAGGCAAGTCAGGGCAGTGAGGTCCTTCGAGTAATCCTGGGCTGGATTCCTTCTCCTTTGGGGCAGAGATACCTCCTGGTGTAGCACCTACCATGGGCTCTCACCCAGTAATTTCCATGCAAAGCCTGTAACTGGCTAGGGAAGATCAAGAGGTGCGTGTGAAGGAGGTAGCAGGGCAAACCTTACTGGAGCAGAGGGAGGTTGTGCAGCTCATGGCTGCGATGGCAAGGGGAGGGAGCACACTCCCCACCCCCTGGGGACAGCCAGGAGGGGTAACTGCTATAAACCCTTGCCTAGCTCCTGGCTCCCTGTGAGCAGCAGCTGCTGCAGCTGACCTTCGCCATTGCTCCAACAGGGTGTGGGAAGGAAACGTGCTTAAGCAGAAACGTGGAAGAGGACAGAGCTGCGCACATGCTCAGTACCTGAGAGTGGAGCGTGCCAGCAGCACATGAAACCAATGACATACCCACAGCATCATCCTGAGGAGAGGAGCAGGCTGTGCCATCTGGACAGTTCTTCTCCATGGCCTTTAACTGGTGACCTCTGCTCAGAGACAGTTCTCACTGCAGTGCCTTAGATCCTGGGACATGCCACTAGCTGTCCTTTGGGTCCTTGGAGGATCTTAGGTCCCAGGCAGGGAACATGTCCTTCCTTTGACATCTGTTATTTTTCATGGTGCTTATCTCCTATCGTTTAAGAGATCAATGGTTTTGTATGCTGGAATTAAAGCACAACTTATGCTGACAATGCTTTCCATTCATGCACTTCATTTGTGAGCAAGTTGTACTATTTTCTAGTTCTCTGAAATAATTTATGCTTTACAGAGGGGACAGTAGTGCAGGAGGAATGTGTCAAGCACTCAGCAGCAGACATTAATATTGTCATCCTTTGTAATGTCTGTGAAGGAGCCTAGAGTCTGAGATGGGAGCTAATGCAGTTAAACTGCCTGTTTCAGTGGGGGCAGAAATAGCACTGGCTCATGAGCTGCTATTTCCCACAGTGTCAAGCCCAGCAGCTCACCTGCCTCATCACCCAAGGTCTGTGCTAAACAAGTGCAGGGGTACAAATCACATGTGTGTTTGGCTGCCGCCTTTTGTATGCAGTGGCTGCTTTGCGTTCATGACCAGAGTTTGTATGTACAAAACTGCATGCGATATTCTGGTACCTTCTAGAAGTTTTCCACCTCTTACAATTGTATATTCTTTTTTATTTCACCTCCCCTCCTGACACATATATATTATAAAAAACCAAACAAACATCCTACTAACACACCATACTCACTCCCTCATGAGAAAGGAGCAGCAGGTGTCCAGCTGAACAGCCAGTCTTGCTGAACCCCTCAGCGAACTAAGCCCCAAAGCTGGGGGTTTTCCACTAAAAATGCAACTCCTTAGGGGCCAGTGACTGCTACAATGAGGCACCCAGTTGGCACCACAGGGACAAATACACAGGATGTGACCATTGTCGCTCAAACCCCTGTCTCAAAGAGAAGCCACAAAAACACTGGAAAATGGTCAGCCCTTGGCTGTAATTCAGTCCATGGCTGTCAGGTGTCTGCCATGGAAGTGCTTTTCTCTTTCCACTGAGCAATGGCCACCCACGACCTTCTTCACCTACAGCCTTCCTCACCCACCTTGGCCTCTCTGCTGCAGCTGGAAGCTGGTGTTTCTGAAGTCCCTTGTGTGCTGCAGGTGCTGTTACCTCAAGGCACACAAGGATACCTGTAAAACAGGAAATGGATGCCCTCTGCCTGCCAAAAAAGCTCACGAATACCGAGGTCTGTCAGCAGTAACTCTTATTTTCTGGGGGGAAAAGCATCAGCGCTGTCTTAAGAGTTAAAGTCAGCCTCCAGATTTTCACTGCAGGCTGTGGCCATCGGTGATCCCTGGGGAGGAGGGGGTATGCTTGCATGCACCCCTATATCATAGAACGTATAAGGTTGGAAGGGACCTTTAAAGGTACTGTTTTTTTGGGGGGTGGGGGGGTGGTTACCGCGCAAAGCAGTTTTTTTTTCCGGAGCGTGACCATTTGCCGCCTGCCCCAGCAGCGCCGGAAAGGACCCAGCCCGGGGAGCGGCCGGGGACCCCGCTGCCGGCCGAGGGTGCACCGCACCGGTACTGCCGCGAGGGGACACCGCGGGACCGCGCCGCGGCTGGGAGTCTGTCCTGGCAGCGGTGTGTCACACACGGGGGAACAGACACACACCCACTCACCGCCAAACCTCGGCTCACCTCACCCTTCGGGCACAGCGTCTGAGCCAGAAGAACACTCCTACAGAGCAGGGGTGCCGCTGCCCCCCATGCCGTGCCCTTGGACTTGATGGAGCCCTGGGAAAGGGAACGAGAATTCAGAGACTCCCCTGCATGGGGGTGTCCAGACAGCTGGGGCTGCCAGTGGCGCAAGGGGAGGGAGACCCTTGTGCTTCATGAGAGAGGGGAGTGGGCTGGCTGCTTGGGCTGAGGAGTCAAATTAGCTCTGGGGGCAGCAAGCAGAGCCACTGGCATTGCCAGTGTAATTTAGCTTGTGATAAGGGGGATTAACAAGCCCAGGGTAAGAGAGTCATCTTTCCTGCTTTCTTCAGAAAAAACACGGTGCAATTTCCTAAACTCTACAGCTTTAGCCCGTGAAGCAGGGGAAAACTGCAAGGGAGTGTGCAGCTGATCACAGAGTTTACCATGTTTGGGTGTCCATGCTTGCACAGAGTACAAGGCAACAGGAGAGGTGGTGCTGGGAGAGCCTCAAGGATGGTGCAGAGCAGAGTCCACTGCTTTCGCAGCCCTTGTGATGAGGGGGTGTATGCACCTGGGAAGGGCTTCCTGCTGGAGTGACCACTCTGAGCCTGCCAGCTGGTGTCATGGGGTCCTGTACCTCCATCACAGCAGAGCTGGGCTGATGGCACTGAAAAATGGAAAAGCCATCAAGGATTGTTTAAATGAGACACTGAAGGCAAGTCAGAGGGTGTAGAAATTCAGACTTGCACCCCTTGTGAGGAGGATGTGGCCAGTATCCAGGGAAAGTGCAGCAGGGAAATAAATGGTGCAGCTGCAATAAATAAGATTAACTTGACACTGTATAGTGCTGGCAGACCCACAGGAATATTACTACACAACAAAGCAAGGAAAAAACTTAGAGGTGCTTCTGTCCCTATACTAGAAGCTTAAAAAAAAAATCCCCAAAACAAGATAATACCAGGCCCGTTGCCCTGAATGACAACTACAGTATCACTACGAATTTCTCAAAATGGGAAACCCCAGATTCCAGTAGGAAAAATATAGAGCCAGGATTGTATTACTGATCCCTGATCAGGATAAAGGTAACTATCAGCAAATATAAAATGAGATTAGAGAAGCTTGTCAGCATAGTGAGCCATCAGGGAGAGGAAAAATATTTTTTGAGTACTGTAATGAGTCTCCCGGAACAAGGAGTGCTGGGAGCAGAGGGAGGGCTGCAGCTCTGGGTTCGGTGGGGAGCGGTGCACAGAACCTGCTTCCCAAGGTGTCTGTGGGAGAACTGCTTTCTACTAGCGACCACAAAACCACCAATTTAATGCTGTAGTGGGACAAAGCACACCAAATAAATCCAGCGTGTGGCTCTGCAATTTCGAGAAAGGGAACTATGAAAAAATAAGGTGATTAGTCAATAACAACTAAACAAAAAGGAACTGACAGAAAGCAAGGAGCCTGCAAGAAGTCTGGAGGCGATTAAAAATGCTCTGTTAAAGCCCAAGTAAAATATGTGCCACAACTCAAAAATAACTAAGAGGTCCTAAAAAACACCCTGCCTGACTCACTGCTAAGGTTAAGGGGGTATCACAGGGAGAAGGTCAGCGTTTTAAAAGTAGAAAGGTTTCCCACATGAGGGGAAAAAGAAAAACCATAAAACATAGCAAGTAAAGTATAGACAGAAAATTAAAAGAGCTAAAAAAAAGAGCATGAACATTTCCTTGCAATGGTTTTTTTTTAAAGTTCCTTTAAATATATCAGAAGTAAGCAGCTGGCTAGGCACCCACACTTAATACAAAGGTGCAATAGGGTACCAATAGGAGGATAAGGCATGACAAAGCAGCACGACTTTGTGTTGCCTGCTGCAGGTATCTGGGAGATCCTCACATCCAGTTCATTCTTTGTAGCTCCTAAGTTAGAGGAATTAGATTAATGTAACTTTACAAATGGCTACTCTACCAGAGGACTGGCAGGTTGCTAAAGTAGCTCCCCTTTACAAACCAAGCTCTGGAAGGGGACCCTGGGAGCTGGAGTCGAGCATCACCCTCCATCCCTTCTGGGATGCTTGGATCTGCACCAGCAGTGAGCACATGGGCAGACAGAGTGGGAAAGAACTGGCAGACACAGCTGCCAAAGGGGGAAAACTTGCCTTGCCAGCATGCTGGCGCTCTAGGAGAATATCAGTATACACATGGATGGGGAGAACCCAGGAGGATGGGGAGAACAGGTAGGACAGATGGACATTTTCAAAATGATTTTGACAAAATTATTTTTGAAAATTTACATTGCCATGGGGTTATAACAAAGGTCCTTTTATGGAAAAGGAAACCTAGTTAAAAGGTATTCCTGTCTGTTAGGTAGCAAAAAGCAGGATTAGACAGTTTTTGAGGACAAATGAGATTCAGCAATGGGGTTACTAAGGAATCTCTGCTGGATCTGGTTTTATTTAGTGTCATTGGGAAGGGAATGGACAGCTATATCTCCAGGTCTGTGGATGATGCTAAGCTCTCTGGGAAACTAAAATGTTTTGCCACTGACAAAGGGCTCGGGAAGAGCCTTGCAAAAGTGGGTGGGCAAAAAGGACAACTGGGATGGACATGCCAGGGAAAGCTGCAGGCTGGTGCCAGAGGTATCTGAAATCTGTCTGGGGTTAGCATGGATTGGAGGAGTCCTCAGTTGGGTGAGCCAGCTCCCTCCATCGTCATCTAACTGGACAAATGTGTCCCTGCTCTAAATTTGTGACCCATTAACGTAGCAACAGGCTGTTTCTCTTTTTCTCTCCCCTGAGGCTGAGACCTCATAAGACTAGAGCATACAAAAATGCTTGAGGCAGTGATAAATCTTCTTTAGTGGGCTTTTATTTCCTTTTCTTTCACAATATTTTCTTTAGTTTCCTAGCCAAATTTTTTTCTAAGGAAAGATTTCTGACTTCCTTTGAGCCACAGCTCAACATCTGTCCACATTGGGGCTGAAGTAATACACTGTTACGGGGTTTTGATGTCAAGCCCAAAACCCCACCAGGGATTTATGCAGCTCTCCCCTTTCCTCCCTCCTCCTCTTCAAACAGCCTTTCATTTGCTCTCACTAATTGTGCTGTCATGCCTTTCTTTCTCCCCCTGGTTGCGCAGACAGGTTTCAGTGACAAATGCCTGCGCCATGAGCTCTCTGAGGAGGCGTGTTGCACTGCGGAGTGCGCGCATCGTCTGAACACGCCGAGCTGTGCTGAAATGATCCAGGCACCCATCCAGCTTGGGGACAGATTAGGCAGTGGCTTCCCTGGCCACCCTCTTGAGGAGCTGCTGGATAATCACTGCCAGTTAGAGAGCCTCACCAGCCCCAGCCCACCCACAGACACCACTTGCTCTTTCAAGTGGGCAGGAAAAGATTTGCTGAGCATCTCTTGGAAAATGGAAGGGAAAGCTCTGCAGGAGGATTTGGGTTGGGGACAAGGACAAGGACACTGCAAAGTCTGGTGTCCCAGGGGAGGTGACTGTGGGTAAGAGGAGCAGAGCCAGGATAGGGCAGATCGCACAGGGGTGAACAGAGCAGTTCTGGGCTGTGCCCCCTTCCTCAGGCATACCCAGCAAAGCTGACACATGGGTATGAGGACCATTGCTTTCAATGGCTTGCATGAAATTGTGAAACAAGGCTCAGCCCTGGGGACTGTGTAAATCAATCTGCTCAAATGGAAATCTGCTCTCCGGCCTTGCCAGCAAAAGGAGAATGACACTTCTGAGCAGCTACCAGATCTGAAATCATCTGGGGCACAACCAGAAGCTAATCCTGAAGAGGCTCAAAGCTTGAATTTCCTCAAAGTTGTGTTTGTGCCCAGGGAAGGCTTTGTCATTGGCAGGAAGCCTGGGATACAGCAGGTGGGGCAATGCACATCTTGAGATCCTTATCTTGTTATTTCTGCCTTCCAGCTCTTCCCTTGGTCAGAAGACAAAGTGAGGGGCTGACCCTGATCATTGACCTGCTCACAGAGTGCTCCTCAGAGGGGACTGAGTGCCTGATTTGGGGACCTCTGCAGATTTGCCTGAGTCCTCTGCTGCCCCTTGCCCACAGGGTGCCTGTTGGATGCCGCTGTTGGCAGCAGGAGCCCAAACAGCCCTGCACCCTCCTGGTCCTTCCTCAGGTCCCCATCTCCTCCCCACTGCAAAGGGAAGAGCTGCAAAAGCCATTGCCCTGGTGTCTGTGCTATGGGGTCAATATCATGCCCCAGCCATAGAGGGGAAGGAACTATGTGTTTATACCTTTTTTAGCTGAATACATATGTTTTTCTTGTGTTTTAAATGCCTGTCTCCAAAGATTTCCAAGAGATACAGAGAAGCATTTTATCTGTCCCAGGGTCTGCAGAACCATGCAGGAAGGGGCTGGGAGGTGGCAAGGTCAGGGCACTCAAATCACCACAGCACTGAATTGCAGGAGGTTTTAATTGAAGTTAGAGTGCACTGTCAGGTTGGAGTTTTAAAAAGCACTGACAAGCCACAACCAAGCTTACATGTGTCGCTGTAGTGTGCCATAGCCAAAATCTCGATGTAAGAAATAAGTACAAATCTTGGTTTGTTATTGCTGGTCCAGACTGACTTCAGAAACCTGCTTGTGCACAGGCGATATGAAGTTTGAGGGCAGTGTGTGCCATCACCAAGTCCTCAAGCTCCAGCCATGGCGACATGATCAAGGTGACAGACTGAAAAAGAGAGGGCAGTGTCAGTCCCTGCCACAAAGGCTCCCAGAGCTCAGCAGAGCAATGTGGGATGGGGTCCACATCACTCTCATGCATGTGAAGGCAGCAAGCTCAAGGACTGGATCCCGCCTGGTCTCTGCTTGGGGGGATACAGGGCTGGATGAAAGGGACCAGGATACATGAAATATGATAACTGGAAAAAATACAAACCAGAAGATGGGCTATTTAATGCACTACAGATCCAGCAAAACAACCAGAGTAGAACAAAAAAACATTCCTCATATAGGAACAGAGGTACCGACTTGACTCAGGGAGAATCTGGAAGAAGGTGGCCGTGTTGAGAATGTGTTTTGTTAGCTTGTGTGTCTCCAGGTACTGCGTGAATCAGACCCAAGCCCAGCATGTAGCAGGGGCTTCCTTTCACTGCATCTCTCCTCTCCAAAATGCTCCTTCCAGCATGAGCACCTCCAAGCTTCCAACATTTGGTGTCTATGGCCTGTGTCCTTGATCTTCCTCCCTCTGGCCTCCACTCACCCAGCTCTAAGGTCTTTCCTCTATTTATTGAATTAGCAGAAAGAGAGTTGCTCTCACTGTGCAGAGACAGAAAAATACAGTCTCCCCCAAACACCAGGCCACTGATGGTTTACAGATTGAGTCGCTCTGACAGGTCACCAACCTACAAAAGCCTGTTGTTCATATGGAAGCAAGATACCTTGGGCTGGGCTGGGAGCAAGACTTGAGGTGTGGTACTGGGCAATGCAGAAACTTTGCCCCTGGACCTACCAGGACAAATTCAGCCTCTGGATTAGCAGGAATCACATAATTACCTGTACTGGTGAGTTTCTCCAGTTGCCTGCAGGTACTTTCGAGCTGCTGAGCTGAGCTCTCTCCACCAGAAATTGTTTTCTCCATGCCATGATGACAGGAGCAGGAAGTTCTCAGGAGCCATTTCCCCTTGGGAAAGTCCTCTGCAAGGGTCTGGGGAAAATCATCATGCTTAGGCACCATGGTCCCATCGTGACAACCCTGACACCACACTCACGATGGTGTCTGTGCTCACCGACAGCTCTTGGGGGTAACAACCGTCCTTTTGTTCTCATTCAAGCTCACAGCTGAGTCTTGGTGCATGATGTGACCTCCTGCAGCAATACAAATAAAAATGTCAGTA